>NC_142796.1:45126730-45276511 GCF_049724085.1 Artemia sp. Qi Xiang Cuo
AGTCGATTACTCAACTGCAAAATACCATCCTCCTCAGCTGAAATTACCACGCGAGACGTAATGATATCCGCTCACTTTTGAGCTATAAAAAAAGGATTAAAACTCTTAATTTGTGATGCATTGAGCACTATCCAATGTTTCTGCAACCCTTAGGTTGAGGTTTGGATGAAGGAGTGGCAGTCCCCCTCTTATATAGAATAAATTTTACCCATGGAGAGGTTTAATGTTACTCTTTACTTTCGTAATAACTGCATAGACCAGAAATATTCCCCATAAATCAAGAAGGATGAAATATCAATTTCCCATTTTAGATGCGTTTCAAAGGTTTTTTTGTAGCTCCTCCCACCAACATCCACACAAATAACCCTGTTTTTTTACAAAAATTAAATTGACAAGAAGAGGTAACAATCCTTGTAGCCGACATTCTAAACATTTAGGGGGTCAATTTTTTTGTTCGCTATCTTGCAACCCTGTGCCATCATACAAATATCACTTGTTTTTCCTTTCTAATGTTATGAATGAGTTTCTTTAGTTTTCAAATGAATTACCATAGAGACAATATATTTTTAATCCCCATGGTCCGATGCAGTCATTATCATAGGAGACGAATAATCTACGACCTTTCACAGTCGTAAAAGTGTCAAATTCCATTTTGCACGAAAGGAATATTTTTGAACAAAGTTTAGCTTATTGAGCAAGGCAAACACCTTTGGCGAAGGGATTGTTTGGTTTTAACAGTGCTTAGATTTCGTTTCTTAAATATGAAACAAAATGTATATACGATATCAAAATATTAGCTACTTACCTTTATAAGAGTAAACATATTTTTCATCCTATGATATTTGAAAATTTCTGTAATATAATAAAATATATGTGTTTTTCCATTTGAAATCTGCGCAAGTAAAAAAATAAAATTAAAAAGAATAAATTGAATAAAAAATAATATCTAACAAATAGTGAAGGAAGAAGTAAAAATTGTGGTACTATCCCATTATCCGGGACTCTCTCAAAAGTCAAGTTCGGTTAATGATAATGAAATAAAATAAAATAGTATTAATATATAATATTTTATAAACAAATTTGGGCTATATATTTGCAAATTTGGGGGGGGGGGGGTAGGGGGTAAAGCATTGCATATATTAAATACGTAACCGAACCTAACCTAGGTACCTATCCCCCCTAAAATCCAAAAAACCACGGTTTAATATCGTATACGCAATGAAAACCTTGCTTTCATTGCCTGCTTTACAGCAGTTAAGACGTCACAAAACAGGTTTTTTCATTGCCAGTCTATACAGTAATTAAGCCGAGAGGTCCGGATAATGTGATAGAACCAAAATTGTAAGGTCTCGCCAAATAAAGCATGCAAAAAAACTCAAGCCAGATCCTTTCTACCCATGCAAAAACTTATTTTTCTTATTGTTCACCGGAGGGGGGGGACTGTAATTAGAATAGATTTAATTTAAAAATTTCTTTTATAGCATGGTTGCAGAACTTGAATTTTACGTCAGAAATAGCACTAGTATATATATATATATATATATATATATATATATATATATATATATATATATATATATATATATATATATATATATATATATATATATATATATATATATATATATATATATATATATATATATATATATATATATATATATATATATATATATATATATATATATATATATATATATATATATATATATATACACAATAAATATATATATATATATAAAAACATATATATATATATATATATATATATATATATATATATATTAATATATGTATATATATATATTGTAAACCTCTCTTTAGTTCTTTGTTTATGCCCTTCTATGTTGGCAGATGTAATGGTTTACGTAAAGTCCAAAGATAGACGATAAACGTTGGTACATGGTCTTTATTAAATAACGTGAGAATACACATAGAGAAAATAAGGTAGCACAAAAACAACTAGCTAAGACGAAGGCGAGAGATGGACTGCCTTTAGAAATGAGCGAAGAATGTAACTTTCCTGGAACGGAAGCTCTAGCACTGGGAACGACCCCTTTCCCACGACTAGCTTTTAGTCCCAAGAACTCCCCCCTGGACCGATATCGTTGACGCATAAATGCCCAACTAACTAGGAAAGGAGATACCCGGAAATGCTTCCCGAATTGATGTTAAATACTTTACAGATTCTCCCCCCTGTTTTAAGTTAAATTTTAAAAATTTGGCTTCTCCCCTTCTCATTAAACCCCCAAACTTTAATTGAATTCAAGACATTCCCTTCCCAAATTATTCACTTCTCGCCCACTAACATTCTACAGCATGAACTAGTAAACAATTACATAATACAAACACTACACAATACTTGCATAAGTAAAAACTTACATAGTATAAACGAACCACATCAATAACAGTAGTCGGAAACTGGATATTTTAACACTTCATTTTTCTTTGTATTCTTTAAAATAGACTTGTTCCCCATACCCCTGAATTTGATGAGGACAAGGAAAGTTGGGATTATGTATAAACTTTGAATTAGGGCAAAAGGAATGACCGGGAAAGGCTAATTAATCCTGAAAATACAAGCGAAAAATAAATGAAATTGCAGAAACTCTAAAAATCATACCATGCTGCAATGACGTTAAGATATTATTCCCAATAAAATCCTCGGGGTCTTATCGCTGCGGAACGCCTCGGTTTAGACCTATTTGGTTTTTCTCTACTAGCTTGTGGTTCGACAAATGGCAGTACTACTGTTGATATTTCTACATAACTATAAGCGCTACGCATTAAAACCATCCCGTGAGGCATCAACCTCATCTCGCGAGATATTACAACCAGCTCCCTCTCCCTGGGTAGCCAAACCGCCCTGCGAGGCATCAGTAACATCTCGCAGTGCAACAAAAAAAAAACATCCATCCCGTGAGGCAACAGTACCATCCCTCGGGACCTCAAACCCAGCTCCCTTTTCCTGGGTAGCCAAACCGCCCTGCGAGGAATCAGTACCATCTCGGAGTGAAACAAAAAAACCATCCCGTGAGGCATCAGGACCATCCCTCGGGACCTTAAAACCAGCTCCCTTTTCCTGGGTAGCCAAACCGCCCTGCGAGGAATCAGTACCATCTCGCAGTGCAACAGAAAACCCATCCCGTGAGGCATCAGTACCATCCCACGGGACTTCAAAACCAGCTCCCTTTTCCTTAAATTGAGCCACGCCTACAAACTCTGTAACCATGTTGCCTATTATTTTGCCTGGGGTATATACTACAAGTAATTCACCTTTTAAACTTGACAAATTTATAATCGTGGGATCCAGATTCCCAAAAAAGGAGCGAAACAAACCATGGGCGAAAAATGACGCAAACCTTTTGAATCAGACCAATTTAACAACAACTGAAATTTTTGTAACTTTGCCACAAACTCAATTTTTGTAACTTTGTAACAAATTTTGTAACAAACTTAATTATTTTTCCACTTTCTGACTTTGTGAGTGGCGTTATTACTAAAAAAAGGGTCAATTAGCGATCCTATTACTTGGGACTGTTGAGGCTGTTCTATTGGAGGATTAATTGGGGTGGTTCTCAGGGGAGTTGGAGGGTTTGTTGGGACCCATGTCTTGATCTTTTGAAGGTAATCAAAAAGTTCATCTTGATCGAAATCAGGATCATTTGGGTCAAATAAAAGAGGTGGAAATATGCCATTTCCCCTCCACTGTTTTACAAAATCAAAAGCAACCTTTTTGTTATATCCAGTTTCCGTCGGATCGAGAATAGGAATAAAAACTGACATATTGAGATTAAAATTTGAAAAGCAGTTATTCTAAAAATTTAAATATTTGTTTAAAACACCATTCTTTAATTACGGACGCTAAATTTTGGGAAATAACTTCACTTCTAACAACAACGGTCTAAAAAAATTTACTGGGTTGTTTAATCGTGGTAAATCACTTACGAAAGATAGTCCTTTCCAGATCCAATTGTAGTTGGTTTCAATTAAATCACTAGCGTCAAATGTAGTCACAATTGAGAATTAATTTTCGATTATTGAATTCAAAATGTTAAATTTTGGTTGGAAACTGTCAAATGTAGATCACACGTCGACTGTATAAAATCAGGTAAAATAAACCACCAACCGTAGAATCGCTAAGTGAAGGTAGAAATCAACCGGAGACTCTCAGTTGTAGAAATTTTAATTAGTAGGTAGGAGCTATCGCGAGGGAATCCATATTAGGCATTGTGTAACAGCCTATTTCAAAATGTTCATTTAAAAGAAAGTGTTTCTCAAGAAGGCGCTTTGAAATGAAGAAAGTTCAATAGCTCGTAACGTTTCGATGTCTTATTAATCAGTCTTTTGCAGTATTTGCAGCTCAATATCACAGTCTGGTAGCGGGCGAAATACTCTTCAATATGTTGCCAGTATTTAGCATAAGATGTCGTAAATACTTATAACGGTCACTGAAATGTCACTTGGAGGTTTTCCACTAGTGATATATGCTCCACTAGCTTTAACCGCTTGCCACCACTCTGTAAACCTCTCTTTAGTTCTTTGTTTATGCCCTTCTATGTTGGCAGATGTAATGGTTTACGTAAATTCCAAAGATAGACGATAAACGTTGGTACATGGTCTTTATTAAATAACGTGAGAATGCACATAGAGAAAATAAGGTAGCACAAAAACAACTAGCTAAGACGAAGGCGAGAGATGGACTGCCTTTAGAAATGAGCGAAGAATATAACTTTCCTGGAACGGAAGTTCCAGCCCTGGGAACGACCCCTTTCCCACGACTAGCTTTTAGTCCCAAGAGCTCCCCCCCTGGACCGCTATCGTTGACGCATAAATGCCCAACTAACTAAGAAAGGAGATACCCGGAAATGCTTCTCGAATTGATGTTAAATACTTTACATATATATATATATATATATATATATATATATATATATATATATATATATATATATATATATATATATATATATATATATATATATATATATATATATATATATATATATATATATATATATATATATATATATATATGGTTTTCAAAAATGCTGATTCCAATGGTACACTTTTAATTTAAACTGAATGCCAGTTTGAGTTTTAGTTGCTTTTTTAAATCACCATATATTTCTTTTCGCAATAAATTTGTATTTTCAAGATTAACTGAAATAATAGTTACGATTCCTGAATCTGTGTCAGATGGCAATTTTTTTACTAGGCTTTTTTTTTTTTAACGCGCTTTTTAAATTTTGGTTACTATGGTCTGTGGTTCGCTCTTTACTAGGTTGCGGCTACTTCTGCAACCATAACGAAGAGAGTATTAGCTTTCGATATATTATTATCCACGAATAATTAAAAAACGATTCTTTGAAAAAATGTGAGAAGCAATAAAGTGACACAATCTGTGAGACCCTTTTCTCGACACCCAAAAACAATTGCTTCAATACTCACTTGCTCGTCGTTAAAATCGAAAAGTTGTTTTCCACATTTTAAAGTGGCAGTAAAATGCCCCTTATTTACGTCACAGCCATGGTGTTCAATGAGTCCTTTTAGGTTGTATACGTCCGAATGACCATGTAGAACATCATCAAAATTAACTAAAGAATCATTTTTGACGAACCCGGAGCTAAAAACAAAAGAAAAAACAACACAAGATAGTTGTTACGTATGTCTTATGAACTACCTAAAATTAAAAATTCATGTTAAGAACGCAAGATTCAGGAGATAACCATACTTGAAAATTTGTATTTATTTTGTTATAGGGAAAGGACAACCAGTGATCAGTTTTAATAGAAGGTTGATCATAGAAGTTTTGTTGAAGTTTTTTTTTTAGAAGCTCTGACAAATAATCATCAGCATATTGAGATTTCCGAAGCAGGAGTAAAGATATAAGTTGCAATGAGCGACTACCCAGGCCTAAAAATAGTAAGAATGGCCCCATTCCTTAAAACAGTCGGGAGAATATACAACCCCCCCGAAAAGAAATTAAAACCAATGGAAATTTTGATTGTTATTTTTATTTTACTTAACCCCCCCCCCAAGAAAACTTAATAAAAAAAAGTCCTAGAAACTTCACTGGGGCTTATATATCAATTTCTACCTTCCTTCCCCTCGCCTTTCCCTTAGGACTAATTCTGAATTTATCTGAAGGTTCAAGGAGGGTTAGGGTATTTTGGCATTAAAATGTATCATTTGAGGTACCCTTCCCCTCCCTAACTGCAAAAGAATCAGAGAACCCCCTTTCAGAGGTTTAACGAAAGCTCTGGTCCTGTCTTATAAGTCGAAAGTGATTGGTGACAATTTCAGTCTTGGTAAAGTATTTTTACCGAGTGTCTTTTCTGGAGGGCTATTTCATGTGGGGCGGGGTGTCGTTTTCGCGGGGCGGGGGTAGGTTCCTAGGCGTTGGGGGTTTTACGGGGTTTAATGTCCGAGAGGGGGTATGTCCCTCGGGGGGGGGGAGGGTAAACGGCTAGACCTGGCTCCCATCTTGTACAGAGTTTATCTATCACTAACAGAGTTTAATCAGATCAAATAATAAGAACTCACCGATTTAGCTGGACAATCAGGAGACTCGGGAATTCAACTATATTCCCCCATCTTTCGCAACCTTGATTGCCACATTTGCTGCACCTTAAAAGCAAAATGAAAAAAAAATATAGCTTGCAATAATAAATTAGTGTCTCTACAAAACCTCACTTAGTCATATAACCCTTCAATTTTAAATAATTCTGGGAAGTCCGGCTTCTCTTCCGTAGAAAATTTTCTTCCCCCATACAAAACTACTCACTAGACCGAGCTTGCCACATACTCCCCTCCCCTCTGGTAAAAGTCCCCATAAAACTTCTGTAGACTATACTTCCCAATAACTAATACTATAAGTAAACCATGGGTAAAGTTCATAACTTGCAGCCCTATCCTCGGAGACTGTGTGGGGTTAAGTTATCCCCAAGGATATAGTTACTAGATTTTTAAACTACGCTTAAAAAAATAGCGATCTCAAAATTTTGATCGGGTAATTTTGGTAAAAAATGAGCGTGGGGGGGGGGGGCGAAATTCCCCCCCATATTTTCGGTCCTTTAAAATACAACCAGAACTTCTGTTTTCCCGTCGAATGAGTCCTCTACCGATTTTGTACGATCACTGAGTTGATATGATGACCCCGGGAGAAAACAAACAAATAAACACGCATCCCTGATCTATCTTGTGGCAAAAAATACAAAAGTCCACATTTTCGTACATAGTAATTTGATACCTCTAGCATAGCTTGAAAACTTTCTAGGGGAAAAGCATGTGGATGCTTTTCCTTATTTCCAAAGATTGGCGAATTTTCTCAGGCTTGTAACTTTTGATGGGTAAAATTAAATTTTATTAATTTTACATATTTTGAATAAGCATCAATGTTCGATTCTTTTCATGTACCTGTTGTGATCAAGACTCTGTTTCTTATAGTTTCAGTGATTAATAATACTCATATCTCCTTACTTACAGTTTGTTACCATGAAATGTAAGAATTAATATTCCCATTTTGAATACAAGTTCAGTGGACATTGTCCGTCACGAGTCAGCCCAAAATCATGATAGACTATCAAGAAAGAAGTGAAATTACATAATTTTTATGCACTCTTTAAAGGGGCTTCTGCCAGCTTTGGCTCTCACTCAGACAGATCTGTCTCGGCTTTTTCTCCAATTAGCGATGGCAACTTGATTTTAATTCAAATCTAAGGCCTCAAATTCCATGGAGCTAACATTTCGAACCTCTGTGGCCAATTGGCTAATTATTCTTTCCTGCATATTCTTATCAAATTAGAGAGTCAGAGGAGAAAAAAGAAAAGATTATTTTAGAGCCTTTTATCCATTGGTGCCTCCCAAACGTTAATTACCCCTCACTAATTATCGTTAAAACATACTTCAGACCAGCACAATCATATATCCAGCTATGTATATCTAAAACACGTAAAAATTACATGATTGGAATCTTTTCTGGTTCCAAAAAGCTGTCAACACATTGGTTTATACTTTTTGAAGCCAAAGGAAAGGTAACTCCAAATGTGAATTCCTTCGGCAATGTCTTTGAATATTCGCAATGGGGGCATACTAAAATATCTTCCCGGGACACTTGACAAATATCAGTTTTGGTTTCTTGTTCCATTTTGCTGACTATGAAATACAAAAACTCATGAGTATCTCCAAGCTCGTTGATCTTAAAAGGGCCAATATCTAAAAATAAACAAGTTTAAACTGATGTGAAGGCGATGGATGAAACCGCCTTTATTGAAATCAGTTGCAATTAGTTGGAATATTTGCAATTAGTGTATAAAGTCAATACTTTTAATCAATACAACTTTATTTACTAGTACAGAGTTGCTTCTTACCGGAGCCAGATCTAGAGCCAGAGCCAGACTGCAGCTTTCAATATTCTAATGTTCGTTCGGAGGATTATCTTTATATTATTAAAAAATATTTTCAAGTGTAAAAAAAAAAACACTAAGCCTTGGCTATTCAAATTTTAATTAAAAAAAAGTATTTTCAACATCAATTAAGTTAAGCAAAATTAAAACTTAAATCGCATAGAAATTAGTACGTATATGAGGCGGGGGGTCCACTGCTAAACATATCACTAAAATATTTTAAGACTTTTAAAGAAGCTTCTCATTGTTCTAATTAAACAACCCTTGTGTTCTGGGAGTCGTTATTACATAATTTGGACAAAATAAAAACGTGAGCGTAAAGGGCAAGGTTTGGAGGGGGGCGGAACGTATTTTAATGTAGGTAATAATTTATGTTCCTTTTTAGTTTTAATGTTGCTCTTAACTTTCAGTTGTAAAAACTGGTTTTTTATATTTAATTTTTGATTGTTTTTTTAAATAATGCTAGAAAATCTGGCCCAGCCTAAATGGATAACTACCCCTCCCCCAGAAAAGGGTTTCTACACACGCCAGTACGTGTGAAAATTTACTACTGATAATTACATAGCATACGTACCATAGTACAATAGACAGATGCAATAGACATAACTTCACCTAAAAATACTTTTTAAAACTACTTGTAAAACCTCACCCGTGCTACATGTACTCTTAAAAGATAAACCCATTACACCGTCACTCCCTCCGGGAGATTCCCTATCTAAATATCCTCCGCACAAAATTGGTCAATCCTCCCTCTGGATAAAATAATTTTATTCCTGAATGAATTTTTGTTTTAATTTAGACTGACAAATTTTATGGGAGACAGGAGGGGGCGCTAATCATGATTTTGCCCTAGGCACAAGAGATGCCATTACCGCTTCTGCCTTTAGCTATATTTGAGAGTTTTATTATTTTTCTATAAAAAATAATATACATATTTCAAATCTAGTGGAAATAAACTGCCACCGCTGCTTACTTACAGTTCGTTACCATGAAGTACTTGATGAAAACACAGTGCAAAAAGTTTTTAATTAAAAAATATCATTCATTTATATTTTAAATTTAATACCCCTGGGTTTTCATATCAATAATTTCACCGCCTGGCAAGTCCCCCCCCCCCCCAAAAAAAAAATTCTTGGACAACTTCAATACGAAAGTGATGATTGAAACAAAACGAAAAATCGTTCAGTTCTAAGGCAGCACTATTGCGCATGTCCATGATGAAATTAGATAACACTGACTGTACAATTTATTACCTTTTATCCTGTGTGCGATGATTCTTGGATAAATTGGTCCGGAAGACAAAATCCAATTTGATTAGAGATCATCGACGGAAGACAAAATATTGTTTTTCTTTCTAATTTTAGTAAATAGATCTTTTCTGACAATTTCAGAATTGAAAAGAACCTAAAGGAAAAAATTAATATTGGAATGAACAACAAAAGAACAGAAATTATTGTATGAACGAAAGCGAACTACCCTATCCCCACCCATAACATTAAAGTTTTCTTAGTGTTTTTTTAGGCCCCCTAATCCCCCAAAAACAAGAATTTTAATATTGTAAACTCAATAAGAAATCACCCCTTGCGATCCAATTATCCATTGCAAATGCCCATTTGACTTGTTTCCTGTAATATTTCAGAGCGACGTATAAGATATAATGCGCAAGTAACATAAAATCATTATATTTTGTCATTTATTGGCAAAAAAAATATATAAATAACTTCAATAGCTGAGCCCTTTATTGTAAAATCTCTTCCCAGCTGGCATTCCCAAGTTCTAATTGTAAAACTACACAAATCCCCAAGGTCTCCAGAAACCTGTCGTTCCCATATTCTACTGAAAAAATGCATTCTCACAGTTGAAGTACATAAATTTTCCGTACCATAAATACTGGGACAATTATCAAACCAAATAAATTACAAGAATATGCCGACCCAAAACCTCCTGAAATTTGTTAATAAGTGAAACTACTTTTTCACTCCAGTAATTACTACTGTTCATGCCCTGTCCAGCATGAGTCACTATATGTTGTGTATGTGACACCGTCATTTAGCTTTAAAAAAAAATACGAAAAAACAATTTCAGAAAACGAATACTCTTCTCATTTGAGTCCTTTTTTAGAGAAATCTTTCAAAAAAGGGTGGCCATCAACCGAGGGGAGAATTAGACCCCTCGCTGCTAGCTTGCCACATTTGTAAAATAGCACTTTTATTGTTATTAATTTAAAATCAAGGTTTCTCCATGGGAAGTAAAGAGCGAAGTTGAAACTTAAAACGAACAAAAATTATTACTTCACAGCCTATCTAACATATATCAATAAAAATAATGCAAATAAATCAACTGGTGATATTTCCCTATTTGTGTATGATTTCAGATAACTAGAACTTTACTGGATACACAAAATAATATAGGATTTTTTTTACTGTAAAAGTAAACCTTTTAAGGAGACTTTTAACAGTATAAAAGTAAAATTTTTTCAGATTGTTATTATTTTTTTTTTATTTTGCATCACTTCTACACAATGAGCTCAGTTCAATGATTGACTGTAGTTTTTGATATGAAAAGGACACTTCATGATTATTGTGTAGACAAGTTCGAAGGGAACGGATCTTACTATTATTATGATTGCAAACTTGATTTAGAATATGTATCAAAACTTAAAATCCTCTGTTTCATAGAGAAAAATAACTGGATATTCAGAGTTCCTATTATGGTTATGTTCTTTACTTCGAGTATTGATAGGTGACAACAAGATGTTATCTGATAAATAAATCCACTATTTTTATGATGTGTAATGACTTTAAGCTTTTGATTTTTATTCCTATGTTTATAAGATAATTTTTATTGTATACTGAAAGTTACTGAAATAGAAGTTCCTGTAGGACTATGAATAGTGTTATAGGCTAGTTTGTTGTTGTGAGACTGCTTATTTAGTTTTGACTCCTAAATTGATTTTAAAAAACAAAGTATTTCCAAGCAAAGTAAAGAGCGAAGTTGGAACTCAAAACGAACAAAAATTATATAAAACATATCCAACATATATTCATGAAAATCACACCATCAGATTCGACGTATCATGGAATCCAGTAGTCGAGGTTTCTAACTCTTATCTACAAAAATTATGGAGATTCGTATTTTTGCCTTAAGAAAGACCACGAATGTGGAGTGTTTTATTTTTCAGGGGTGATTGTATTGACCCAGTGGTCCTAGCGTAGGTTTTCGAGCCTTTTTTAGTGACAGAAAAAAAATGGAGAGTAACTATGCCCCCTCTCATTCTAATTTATTAACAAGAGTCACTCCAACAAAATTTTGAGATAACTAATTGGTTCAGCATAGTAGAAAAATCTAATAGCTATGTCTTCGAGGATGACTCAATCCCCCACAGTCCCAAGGGGAAGGGCTGCAAATTACAAACTTCGCCCATTTCTTACATATAATATTGGCTATTCGGAAGTATACATACGTTTCCAGCAGGGATTTCTTTTCTGGTGGTGATGGTGGTAGTGGGGGGGGTCAGGGGTGGTGGTTACGTGGGAGGATCTTTCCATGGAAATATTTGTCATGAGGAAAGGGAATTTTCCATGAAGGGGGCGCCAGATTTCCCAGCATTATTTAAAAAATTGTAAACCTTTACCCCTCCTTCCTTGTGATGTCTGGGTATTCGTGGATAATCATATAATATTGGTATGTGTGTGCTGGTTAGCGTGTTGCAAAATCTTTCAGAGCTAAGTGTTCATGCGGGAGGGGATAGAAGAAGTATTTCTTTAATAAAAACTATTCATCTATTCTACAAAATTTATACTCATGGTTTGAATACAAACAAGAGAAAAACTTTGCAGATGTACTGCACAAGGGGACCAACTTGTGACACTTCAGAAATTCGCATATAAAATTACGTTCAAGGCTCTTAGATACTCGTTCTGCTATATTAAAATTTTCAAAGTTCCATTTTCTGGTATCTTAAACCTAGTTCTTCTGATTCCAATTTCCCCAAGACAGTAGTATCGTCAATTCTATAAACACTTGGTCTACTCAAGGTTTCTTGAATCACATATATATTTTAAATATAATTTTGACCCACATTTCATTTAAATTAGGTGTAGTTTTTCATTTTTTAAGAATTGAATTAAAACTTGTCACTATTCCCCCCCCCCATTTTTAAAAATTTATTAACGACTGATTAAAAACGAATACCTTTGATCTGTAAAAAGAAACATTTTTAAATCACTAGATAATATTAAAGGGAAAAAGGGCAGGATTGAGGCGAGGCTCGGCCGAATATAAAAAATATGTACACAATGTGAGGAGCAACAAAAGTACCGAGTATGATAAAACTGTGCTTAGCACGACTGAACACAGTTCTGCCATCCTTGACACTGATTTACACAATAAGGTGGAAAGTTGACGGTTCTCAAAACGAGAGTGAAATCATAATTTGGAGTCAAAAGACATTTATGTTGTCGGGACAAAATTAATAAAATAGCGCAACTGCTATTATTTTAGTCTACATTTCTTTTATTTCTTGATTCAACTATTTGGTACTCACTAATAAGTTAATTTATTATGCTAAATCTCACTTGTAAGGACACGTTTATGTAACATGTAGTCCCGATAATAACACATCCGGCTTGAAGTCTTGGTTTAGGAAAAGGCTCACTCTTTTAAAACAATGACGACATTTTCTTGAACACAAAACACACTCACTCTTTATTAAAGAAATCACATCGGTTATAGTGTTTGTCCCATTTAATATTCAACAGTTTCTTGGCATTCATTGTATACATGTGATAAACTTGTGGACGAAAACTGCTAATGAATTTAAGTTGGATTGTGATCGTTGTCACTTTCTCAATAAAACATCTACAACGTCCAGATCCTTTTTTCGGGGCATTCATGCTCCAGAGGTATATTTAGCCACTGTCATCACTTTAGGTTCTGATACTCTAATATTCGTTAGCAGACTTTCATTACAATTCTTCAAATCTTTGTTCAAATGTGAAAAAAAACACCCTAAGAAGTTTCTATTCTAATATTAACATATTACAAAAAATATTTAAATATATAAATAATAAATATTTAGAGTAATTTTAAATTAACCAAACAAACTAAAATTTATATTTTATTAGGACTTTTTATTTTTTTTATAGTTATTTTTTTTTTTTTCAATAAATAAAAATAAAAAAAAATAAATTATAATTGAAACAAAAGAATTTAATAAAAAAATAAATTATATTATAATTTTATAATTTTACACAAAAAATTGCTATATTTTGGTTTCCAAAGTCATCTCCGGAATAATTAGCCCCCAGATTCTCCTTAAGTGCCTGGAAGTGATGTTGAATACAAAAATTATAGACGACAGTGAGCAAAAAGTCTACCTTCACAGTTAAAGAGGAGGGGGAGAATTTACCATTTAAATTTTTTTTACTGAATATACAAAAATAATTTTTCAATAAAACTGTCACTCAAAACATTTTCTTTTTAAATACAGGGGGGCAAAGAATAGAATGGGGATGGGGGGGGGGGGGTTGCCCGGTCGCAATCTAACCCAACGAGCCCAAGGTTTTATATAATTGAAAATTAAAAAATTTTGTCATCTTTTAACATTTTTTCAGTTAAAATATTTATAAATGGCAACTATTCATAATCAAACAGTTTGGGATAACGAACTGTAAGTAAGGTTCAGCCCGGCTCAATATTCTACAGAAATGGAATTTTGATACTAAAAGATATATCAAAAGAATCGGCTTATTATGCTTATTTAAAAACTATAATTTTAAATCAGTTTAGTCTTACCCATTAAAGACTACGAGCCTGAAAATTTTTCAAGATTTTCGAAAAAGTGGGAAACACCCCCTAAAAGTAATAGAATCTTAATCAAAATAATACACTCAGACATAGCGTATCAGACAACCCCTCCATTAGAGGTTTCAAGCTCCTTTCTGCAAAAATACGGAATTTTGTATTTTTTGCCAGAAGAAACATCACGGATGCGTGTGTATTAGTTTTTTTATTGTTTATTTTTTCCCCAGGGGTGACCATATCGACCCAGTGGTCCTAGAATATCGTGAGAGGGCTAATTCGAACGCAAACTAAAAGTTTTAGTGCACTTGTTAAGTGACCAAAAAAATTGGAGGGTAACTAGGCCCCTCTCCCACCCCCTTTTTTCGCAAAATCGTCTGAACAAAATTTTGAGATAGTCATTTCGTTCATCATATTTAAAATACCCACTCACTCTACCTTAGGATATCACCTGACCCCCCCCCCCCCCTCGCCCACAGATCCAGGGAAAAGGTCTTTAAGTTATAAAATTTCCCCTTTGTTTACAAAGAGCAACATTAAAACTTTAAACGAACATAAATTATGCCGTATATGGGGGGGGGAGTGGTTGATCTTCCTAAGAACCTCACTTTTACGCTAAAGTTTGAATTCTGTCCCAATTCTTTAAGAAAGACTCCAGAAACACTGTGTTCGTTTAGTTGGAACAATAAGAAGCTTGTTTTAGAAGTACTAAAACACTTCAGCGCAAAGAGGGAGGTGTTGAGGAAGATCTATCCCCCTCATATGAGTATTAATTTATGTTTTTTTTAATTTTTTATGTTGCTACATAATTTCATCTGTAATTACTTTTTTTTTTTTATTTCTGATCTTTTTTTAAATATTGACATGAAATCTAGACAAACACTGATTTTAAAATAGATTATATAAAAATAGCTACTTTTACAGAAATTATTAAATTTGTACTCCTTTGATTAAAAAGAGTTCAAATAGTACTTTGGTACATCCCCTGGGCAACCCTGTCAGTTATGCACCTCATCACAGAAACATAAAAAGTCGGCTTCTCAAATTAAATATTTTTCGCTATAATGTAATTTCCCCAGCAATAAACATGTACCAAGGTCTTCCACGCCCAATGTATAAACAGTTGGTCATCATGGCTGCAGCGGCAGCTGCAACCTAGTAAAGAGTGAACCACAGCCCAGATTAATCAAAAATTTAAAACCATGTTTTCAAAAAAACGGTCTGGTGAGAAAAAATTGCAATTTAATACTGAATCAGGGATGTTAACTATTGTTCCGGTTAATCTTAGAAGTTAAAGTTTATTGTAAAAAGAAATCTATGTTGACATTGAAAAAGAGCCTGAAACCCCTTGAAGATGGCGTCAAATCCAAATAAAAAGTGCATCATTGGAATCAACATGGCCAAAAACCTTTTGTAGGATAATTACAGTCCCCCACCTTGAACACCAAGGAAAATGACTTTTTTGCATGGGTAGCACTGATCTGTCTCCCTTTTTTTTCCCAGGACTAGTGGTTTACCAGAACATCATAAAGAGATTCTTAATGGCTCATTTGAAAGATGTTTCTCACATTTACGTGCTTTTTATAAATTCCACTATCTGCAACTGCCATATGGCACAAAAATGGCACATTTTGTGCCATTTCTCAAGAGGGGAGGCTAGCGGGCTACAAAAACATCGTATGCAGATGTTTAATAGCTCACATTAAATCTACTTCTCATATTTACGTTTTATTTCTGAAGTCCACCACCTGCAACTGCCAAATGACACTATAAATGGCACTACTGATGCCATGTCTTAAGTGGAAAAGCTAGGGGCTAGAGGGCTGCCAGGACTTCTTAGAAAGATGTTTAATGGTTGATTTGAAAGCTATTGCTCATATCTACATGATTTTAATCAGTTTTGCCATCCGTAATTGCCAAATAGCACAAATACTGGCACCTTTTGTGCCACTTCTTAAGTTGAAAAACTTTGAAGTATAAAACGGTACCATTGTAATAATTATGGTCCAAAACCCTTAATTGGAGATTTACAAGGGACCCTCACGGTATACTCCCCCTCCCAGCAGATAAACATGAACAAAAGATTCAATAATGTTATCACAAATTTTTTTTTTTCGTCTGCAACAGAAAATAGATAAAATTAGAAAAAAAAATTTAAACTGACAAACGAAAAGGAAACAATAACACTGAAATCAGATGTAGGCAATTCTTGATCTCTTACATTTTGACGAAACCACAGTTGTAACTTGCAACCAGGGGCTCCTGCTCCAGCATTTTTACTGAAGAGGGGCACGAAGGGTCCCTATTCGAATAGACTCCAAATATTTATGAAGGGACCTGCTCCTATCCGCCCCCAAACAATGCCCTTGCTTGCAACAAAAGCAAAGATTTGTACATCCACCGAGTCATAAAACACGAGGGCCGTTTAATATGAGTAGGAGGCTTTTTAAAAATTGCGATAAACTTTAGCGCAAAGAGCAACGTATGGAGGAAGGAGACAACCCATTCACATACAGAATAATTTCTGTTTGTATCGAGTTTTAACGTTACGCTTTACTTTCAGTTGAAAAATTGGTTTATTTAATTGTTTTATTTATTCTTTTATTATAAAAAAAATAATAATTTTATTAAATGAAAAAGTCAGAAAGCTGTAACAATGGGTCACTGTATATGGCATAAAAAGCCAAAGCAAGGCCAACGCCCGTTTTTTGTAATACAAGCATTTTGAATTATTTAGAAAAAAAACCTCTTTTGGGAGTAAATTGAATTCAAGACTCTTAAAAGCGATAAAACATATGTACTATGAATCAGCAATAAATGGGCTTTCAAATGAGCTACTAGTCAAGCAGACATGGTTTAATCCCTCAAAAAGTATCCTGAAAATCGCCTTGGTTCTAAACTAATTGAGTTTGGGCTCCGAATTTTGACGAGTGACATCTCGTTTGAAGTGTTTCATCTGTCTGATGAGAGTACTCCCAGTTTTGACATGAAAAGAAACCTCGTTCTAATTCCTTGGCCTGTTTACACATGAAATGTCATTACTTGGGCACTAAAAAAACAGGTTTTGTTAAATAAAAAAGTCACAAAGCCCTGTAACAATGGGGCACATATTGCATTTTATGGTAAATCTTTAGGACATTGTTTTCACTTAATAAAAACACTATATGTGGCATAATAAGCACAAGCGAGGCCAAAGTCCAAATGTATCTGATACAAACATTTTAATTTGTCAGTACCCAACATAGATTCATAATTTAAAATAAATACAAGGTCTTGTATGAAACAGCTTTATAATCTTCTTTGAAAAACGAATTGGAGATAATAGTAATTTTTAAATACTAAAGGAAATACACGAACTTTGACAAAAATATTTTAGAAGAATGAATAACCTTCATTCACAATAGAGGGAAGAGGGTAGTCTGTATGTTTTTTTGTGATAAATCACATTTATGTTGCTAAAAATTAACCTTGTTTTAATGTATATTTACTACTACTACTACTAACAAATCATCACAGCACCAAACCGCCTGAGGCCAACACAGGTATGCCCGCTCCTCCTCCATCCCAATCTATTCAAAGCCTTCCTTTTTACACCCGCCCGCGAAGTTTCCATTTCCTTTAAATACTTTCTTTATGACGTCCTCCCATCCTAGACCAGGATGACCTGATTTCCGTTTATCCCTAGACAGTTGACCGAAAAGAAAAATCTTTGGCATTCTGTCATCCTTCATCCGCACAATGTTCCCTAGGCACCTCAACCTTTTTTTCATTATAGCCCTAGATGGCGGTATTGAACCATATTTTTCGTATGGCCTATTGTTTGAAATACGATCAGTCAGCTGGGTACCCAGAACAACCTTTAACTAATTTTTTTTATGTATTTCTTTTATGATTACGTATCTTTGGTATATAATTAAATTTAAAAAAGTGTTTTCACCTGATAGTAAGAAGCAACATCAAAATTTAAAACGAACAGAAATCATTACTTACATGAGGGGGTTGCTCCTGTCTCAATACCTCTTTCTTTACGCTAAATTTTGAATTTTCTATAATATTTTAAAAGGGTTTTTATTCCAATTAAATGGCCCTTGTGTTTTATGAGTATCTTTAAAGAACTGGGGCAAAAAGGCAAATTTCATCGTAAACAGCGAGGTATTGAGGTGGGCAGCACCCCCCCCCCCATATACGTAATAATTTCTGTTCGTTTCAAGTTTTGATGTTCCTCCTTACTTTCAGCTGAAAAAAAAAATTTTTTATTTGATTTCTGATTTATAAGAAATAATAGCGAGAAATTCGGCTCCCACTCCCTGGAACGGTCGTCTCCTGTAAAATAGTCCCCCCCCCTCCACCAAGGACTATTCTGGGGGTCTATGTCAGATGAATTTTTTTTTGTAGCGCGCGTTAATATGAAAGAATATCGTTGTGTGGTTATATCAGCAGAAAATCACATTCTCGTTTTAAACTTTTTACCAAAAATACCACCGTCCGCTGCTACCTTAGACCCTTGATAACATTTATCCCATGGACACCCCCCCCCCCAACGGAAAGAGCCTCTCGACCCGTACTCCATTTCGAAAAGTCTCCTGAAAATCTGTACACCTAAGATAATATCAGCTCGAAGCATATTAGAAAAATAACATGCCTGTGGAAGCGCAAATTCATCTTGTCACCAAGTCTTTTCTTGCAACATGAAATAACAATTCTCAAAATCTAAATGGAATCAAACGTCAACATTAACGCGAGGACTGGAGGCAAATAAGAAAAAGCGCAAGGAACTCGCGAACTTACAAAATCCCATGCGATCTGGTATTTGTTTTATAATTTGTCTATGTGACCCAACCATGAATGATATATTTTGAATATTTTTAACACCCATAGTTTATCTGTCTTGTGGCATGATATGTCTCTGTGAAATACTTTTGCTGACAGAAGTCAAATATCCCCTCCCATAACTTGTTATGATCTATCTTTGTTTTGGGTCTTGGGAACGGGGCACCTTGTTTTGTTAAATAAAAAGTCACAAAGTCTTTTAACAGTGGATCACCTATTACATTTTATGTCAAATACTTTGGAAATTGTTTTTCACTTGATAAAAATATTCTATATGGAATAATAATACCGGGCGGGGTCAAGCGAGGCCAAATACCGAATGTGTATAATGCATTAATGTTCATGTGTCAGGATCCTACATAGAGTGACATATCTTGATTATTTGTAACAAAAAACTTGCCTCTTTGTGAAATTCGTTTGCCGACAGAATTCAGATCTTGCCTCCTGTAATTGATAATTATCTCTCTTTGTCATATTCACCTTGCCAACACAATGCCTTGCTGACATAAATTGAATATATCTTTGTGAGTAGTAGAATTCTTTTGTGTTTACCCTCATCGTCTGGCATTTGCTAACTTTATATATGATACTTTTCTAAATCGCTATTTAAAGAAGAAATGGACTATAAATTTGCTGTGCTAAAGGTAATGGTAGTATATATTTTTCAAGTTGAGAGCTGGGGGTTCTGGGCGCTGGGCGCTAAAGTATTAATGAATTTGGGTTCTTTGGGCGCTTAAAGTATTAATGAATTTGGGTTCTTTGGGCGCTAGTGGGCGCTGGGCTTTAAAGTATCGTTGGTTATAATCTAGAAATATATACCCTGAATTGGCATAGATATGGTGGGGGTGGGGCTAAGATTCATTTCTGATAGAAATGATTATTATATTTGTAATCAGCATAAAAAAAGGCATTGAATGGTATATTCACTTTAGTTATAACTCAACCTAATATGATTTGGTAAATATTTACCCTGTTTTCTGCTTCACAACTTTGCTCAAACCCAATTTATGAGGTTATAAAGATCTGCAAATATATTTCCTAAATTTAGAAAAAAAAACCATTGATATGGCTTAAATTCTAGTCAAAAAAAAGAAAAAAAGAATTGCATCTTCTAGAAGTAAAACCAGAGAAAAAAAAACTGTTAACCAAAAATTAAGGTAAAATGGGTAAATTTCTAGGTGGCCTGGTAAATTTTTCATGGTTCATATTATTGACTTATGAATAAAGTAAACAGGTGAAATTCTACTTTAGCAACTTTTGGCTATCTTAGAAAGGGGATAGGTTAGGAAAATGAAACTTTCAGGGATGGGTCTACAGGCTAAAGTTTGTCCTGGGAAGGTATTTTGAAGTACCTACCTCCACTCCTTCTCCCTCTAGAGGGTCCTGATCTTTGAAAATCTGTGTGTTATGAAAATGAAACCTTACAAAATAGGTCTTCTGCTTAAATAAAGGGTATAAATTTAGAGTTGGTAGTGTTGACAAGGAGACATGTTAAGAAAACAATTCCTACTTTAAAATATGTATAATGATCCTAGTTAACATATCATCCAAGGGGAGAACCTTTATCATCAAGTCTTACCTCTTTTTTCCTTCTTTTTCCACCTTAAAAGAAAAAAAAATTGAATTTTATCCACCCTAGAAATGCAATGCATAAATCTTTTGAAATTGCTGCTATAAATTTGTTATATAAATTGTTTTTATAGATAGTGTTCATCCTGGCCAAGTTCAATGGACAAGTTCCTGGCCGAGTCTGTTGATTTTGAACTGAAGTTAGGTTGTATTAATATTTTGCATTTTTGCCACTGCTCATTAAAAAAAAAACAGTATTAACAATGACCAGGATGAATGCTATCTATAGAACAACTTATTTGGCAATTCATAGCAGCAATTTCAAAAGATTTATGCATTGCATCTTAGCATGGAGGTTTATTGTAATTTTTTTCTTTTAAGCTAGAAAAAGAAGGATTTTTAGAGGAATGACTTGATGATAAAAGTTCTCCTGTTGGATAATATGTTAACTAGGATCATTATACCTATTTTAAAGTAAGAATTGTTTTCTTAACATGTCTCCTTCTCAACAGTACCAATTCTAAATTTATACCTAATAAAGTACAACAAAATTGTTTTCAGCTTTACAACTTTGCTCAATCCTAATTTATAAAGTTTTAAAGATATGCAAATACATTTCCTAAGTTCACCAGTAACATACCACTAACCAGTAAATATACCACTCAATGCCTTTTTTATGCTCTTTCCAAATATAACAATCATTTTGTCTGAAATAAATTTTATCCCCACCCCTATATACATACTAATTCAGGGTATATATTTGCACATAAGGGGGGGGGGATTTTAAACTTACCTCTCATTTACATCAGAAATAAAATTATTCCCAACCCCACTAATGTGCAAATATATACCCTGAATTGGTATATATAGGGGTGGGGGTAAAATTCATTTCTGACAAAAATGATTATCATATTTGTAAAGAGCATAAAATAAGGCATTGAGTAGTATGTTTACTTTATTTATAAGTCAATAATATAAACAACAAAAAATTTACCAGTGGCCCTATAATTTAGCTAGGGTGGAAGTGCCTTTTTTTTATTTATTTATATAACAAGCTTGTTGCACTAAACAATTATAAAAAATAAATTTATGCTCTTTCGTATACAATAATCACTTCTGGTGCAAATTGCATCTTGAGCACTTAAAGGGGCCCCAAAGGTAATCCATTTTTAAAACATAGAATCACAAAGCAAAGAAAAAAACGAGGACAATTAACAGCCAGTGAAAAAATTGAAAAATTATGCAAATATTTTGGTCAAGACCTCTGCCATCCTCAGTGCAGAATAAAACTGATAAAAACATAAAAAAAACAAACCTTAAAATAAAAACACAAAATTGGACAACCCTTTCTCAGTAACAGTGAAAGGGTAACTGAATAAAAATACAAGTCTAAATGGCATTTCACAATTTCATTTGACATAAAGCACTCTTAAAGGCTAGTTGCTTTCCAGTTTAATTATTATCAGAGATTCTAATTGATTACACAATATAATTTTGTGGATGTATGTAAAACTGATCAGAATTAATAATTTCATCATAAATGGGACTTAGAAAAGTTTCTCCAGTGTCTCTATTGAGAGCTACCTTTTGGTGAAAGTGCTTTTTTATTTCAACTGCCTCCCTGAAAACTTGCGTGAGACCTTTAATGGGGGCAACAATGGAGGTTTTGTCAAACAAAATGAAATGGTGTGGACTCTCATACACATGTTGTGCCAAGGCAGAATCAAAAACCTCAGGCCTTTGGCTTAACCTCATGGCCTTGTCCATTGAGGACCTATGTTCAATAACCTCTCCCCCAATTGCTGTTGGGTTCTACCAACATAAAAACAACCGCAAGAACAAGGAATTCTATAAACACCACTACCCAGAATGGGGCTGGTTTTATCTTTGCTGTTATTAAAAAAGTTCTGTATAGTATTTGATTTCTTAAAGGCGACATTAAGTTTATGTTTTTTAAGGATTGTTTTCAGTTTGTCAGTCAATTTTGGAATGTAGGGTAGAACAGTAAAAATTTTCTTATCATCCACCAATGGGATGGTATCTGTTGGGGTTTGTGGATTTGATGCATTCTTTTCTGCTTTTTTTTTGTCTTTTGTCTATAATGGTCTCAAATATTTTTATAGGGTAGCCATTGCAAAATAAAATGTCCTTTATATAGTTCAATTCTGACACTATGTGAGGCTCTGAGCATATTCTTATTACTTGGTCAACCAAAGAAATAACAAATCTTCTTTTTATGCAGGGATAGTGGTTGGGGGGGGGGAATGCAAATACCTATCGTTATGTGTAGGCTTTCTATAAATAGAAAATTCCAGGCCAGGAGACTTATTAAAAATTAAAACATCTAGAAAAGGGAGTTTCTGATTGTGTTCTAGTTTTAAACTGAACTGAAGGGTAAAGTCCAGAGTGTTTAGATGAGTTAAGAAGGAGTTAAGTGACTCCCCTCCATGCTCCAACACAGAAATAACATCATCCACAAACCAACCCCAGAACTGGTGTTTCACAGGAAATTTTTCAGACCAGATGTTTCAATGAATTCCATATAAAAAGTTGCCAAAAATGGTGAAAGACTTCTACCCATGGGTAGACCCCTGATTTGTGGATCAGGGATGGGGGGGGGGGGGTAAAGTTCATGGTAAATTTGCAGTGTGCCATTTAATTTAGCTAGGCCTAGAATGAAAGTAAAAGCATCATTTGATGCTTTTTTTATGCTCTTTCATAATTCATATAAAATACCTTTGGGGTCCCTTTAAGGGCTCAAGATACAATTTGCACCAGAAGCAATTATGGAATTATGAAAGAGCATAAAAAAGCATCAAATGATGTTTTCACTTTTATCCTAGCTAAATTATAGGGCCACCTAGAATCAGAAGAGGGTTAACATAGAAGCTTGGCAATATCTTCCTAGAGTAGATGCCCTGGATTCATTGCTGAAAGTTTCATTTTCCTAACCTAAGCCTTTTCCAAGATAGAAAAAAGTAGCTAAACTAGAATTTTAACCTAGGCCTATGAATTTGGAGATGATTCCATTATTGGGATACAGACTGTACAAACACACTAAATAGGGCCTTTTTTATGCTCTTTCTAGATATAGCCTAATCATTTTACTTGCAAATCTAATGTAAAACCCTTAAAGGGGTCCTTAAATGACTCTTAATTCCTTATGATAACATTCTAGCTGCATGGCTCCACAGATAAAAACATTAATGAAATCCCTCAAAGTAGCCTAAGCCTAGTACTAGGCTATTAGCCACATTCCTTATTTGATGACCCTTTTCAATACAGGCCTAATAGTTCTTATCCAGACAATACACCCCCTACCTTTGATGGTATTACACAAGGTCATACCCAGAGGGGGGTTTGAACCCTTCTTGAAATGTTTTTTTTTACTTGTAAAAACTTAACGAAAATGGATATAAACAAATTTCGTATGTGTTTTTTTGTTTTTTTTTTCTGTACCCCCCCCCCCCCAAAAAAAAAATCTTTGAGTAAAACCCCCTCCAAAAAAAATCCTGGGTACAGCCTTGGTATTACATACAGTTCTAAATAATGTTTGTCTTCAATGTTTATCATCTTAGTGTAGTATTCTTCAGGTAGGCTTTTATTTGCTGAAAAGTATGGCAATTTTGGGCAGTTTATATTACTGAACTGCAAATAAGGCAGGTATAACACTCACTTTTTTATGCTCTTTCAAATATAATAATTGCTTTACTTGGAAATTCAATTCTAAGCTCTTTACAGAACCTCAAAGATGATTCCCTTTTATCTTGTTTTAGATACTGCTCATGTACTGATGTTAGCTTAGCATTATGCTTGGGTAAAATTCTAGGCAAGCTACTTTTTGCTATCTCAGAAAATAGTTAGGTTAGGAAAATGAAACTCTCAGGGATGGATCTAAAGACAAAAGTATGTCCCAGGAAGATATTTTGAAGTACATATCTCCACTCCTTCTCTAGAGGGCACTAACTTTTGAGGACCTTTCTTTTATAAAGTGAAACCTTGCAAAACAGATCGTTACTTGGTTCATTACTTAAATTACCTTAAATTGCAGTGTCCAGCAAATTGCAGGAATTGAAAGCTTTATTTTCCTAAACTAACTGTTTTCCAAGATAGCAGAATAGCTTATCTAGAATTTTACCCACTCTTGTTTAAGCCAGGCTACCTGTACATTGAATTGACCATGTTGAAATTAGAACCAGAAAACACTTGGGAATGTATAATTCCTGCTATATTTTTGTATCTGAGGGGAGATGAGGGTAAAGTATAATGGACCTGCAGTTGAAATGTGTTAACACCAATTATTCTGCATATAATGAACTAAGAATTTTTGTTTTTAACCCTTTTATGTAGCCAAAATAAAAGAAAAAGGTATCATCTTTGAGGGTCTGCAAAGGGCTTAAAATTGAATTTCCCAATAAAGTGATTATTATATTTGGAAAGAGCATAAAAAAGGCATTGTATAGTATGTTCACTTTATTTGTAGGTCAGTAACATAAACTGCTCCGAATTTACAAAAAGTAATTGCTGAATTCTTTACTTGTAAAAGCCACTCTGTCTAAATGATTTCAACTAAGTTGGAATCACTGCTAGTGTCACTTTTGGTAAAGGTCTAGAATGCTCTACAGACGGAAACATACTAGAACAAACAGAGAGACAATTTAGATTGCAAATTTTTGTAAATTTTCTGATCAATGTAACACTGACATAGCTCAGAAATAGATGAGATAGACACAAGTTTACAATCAGAATTTTATTCTGAATTCAAATATAACATTAATTTGTTTAAAAAGGGAACTCCCTTCCCCTAATGAAGGCATATGAATAGATAGTCTCCCTGAATTGTAAATATACAATGTCTATTAACCTAGGTATAATGAGAAAACTTAAGCATTTTCCCCCTACATATGTTCTATGTCTCCTTTATTTTTCCCTTGTCCATCCATATATACTCTATTGTATTAGAGTTTGGCTTTGTACATTTGCTTCGATTGTCTGGCCTGTATGGGTTCTTCAAAATAATGCTGTTTGATTGTTGGTTGGCTTATAACCCTGAGATTGGGAACAGAAGATCTATGAGTGAACTGGAGCAAATAAGGATACTACCAGCTTCTGGGCTACAAAAGTTATATGCACTTTTGTTTATTTTTAGGCTATATGTCTCATGTTTTGACAGTTTAGTAAATATGAGATCCATGATAGATGGTTGTCCACCTGGCTGATGGAAATCAACATCAACAAAAGCCAAAAGCTAACAATAGGGAAACCTACTATCTGCTATCAATATAGACTAGGATACTTACTGATCACATCATGCCAGGAGGAGCATGACTTGGGAGTTGTCATTGAGAGCAACCTCAACTTCTAGGCCCACTATAACAGCATTATTGGGAAAGCAAATTGTGTTGCAGGATTTTTAAGGTACAATTTCACTTCTGGAAATGATAAGACCCTTTGCCTTCTCTACAAAGCTCTAGTACAGCCAATCCTTGAATATGGTCATTGCACTACACGTCCCTTTTACAACAAAGACATCAAAGCCCATGAAAAAGTTCAAAGACAAATAATAAAGTTCTGTCCAACTCTGAGAAACTTACCTTACAAAGATAGGCTTCCCAAGCTCAAACTCCCTTCACTAGCTTATTGACTGCACCAAGGAGGCCTCGGTATACAAGCTTTGTTATGACGCCTATGAAAACATCCAGGCTACTGATGTTCTCAACTTCAGCCACACGAACCCTTGTGGTCACAACCCCAAGCTTCAAGAGGAGAGGTTCCAAAAGGATATTGACCCATGGGCGTTCAAGAACCGAGTAACACAACCCTAGAACAAGCTTCCCTTCGAAGTCACCAATGCCAACTCGTTCAGGCAGGAACTGGATAAATACTACAGTGAAAGTGCCTATAACTTTGGTCAATTTAAAAGATTTTTGTAGAGGCCTACTTCAAGAATTTTTGTATACAGGAAAAATTTCGTTGTTTAGAATTAGTACAGATATGATCTGTAAACCACTTGCCAGCAACCCCCAAAAAATGGGCAGAGATAGTTTTTGAAACTAAAACCTGCAATGGATTGATTTAAAATGAGCGCCAATTCCCAGTTTGGGCTTATTTCCAAAATTGCAACGTAATTGCTACTCAGTTAAAGTACTAAGGACATTAAAATTGACCCACGTTTTGCTGGATCCAAAGTGAATCTAATCATACCTGGAAACTGCTATTTTCTATGATTTTTCTTGTGGTTGTATCAAAGGAAACCTTCAAAGGAAAGCTTGCTTTCTTATGCTGCATGTTTTTAGTTTGTATTGTCCTGATTTTTTGTACATATTTCTTCCTTTTTAATTCGACACCTGCTGCTACTAAAAAGGGTATAACTGCATATACTCTTTTTTTTTATACTCTTTTTATTTTGTTCCCTATCCCCTTTTTATCTTGTTTTTTAAACATTTGTTAATGTGTATATTATTTATTTTTTCAGTTTTATCTTTTTAACAAGTTGCCATTTTGCAGTTTTTAATATAAGTGACAAAGGAATCATATAGCATTCCGATGCCTTTATGTCTCGCTCTTTTTTTGTGTGTATATTCGCTTATTCCCCCCCCCCTTCCTTTTTTTTATGTCCTTTCAAATTCTTTTTCCGATTCGTATATGTGTAAGTTTAGTTTGGCCAGTTTTTATCTTTTTAACTTTTTAATTGACCTTTTACAGTTTTAATTATTGACTGTTAAATGATTGTTCATAATGATTTTTCTATTTCGTTGTTGTTTTGTGCATTTTGCCAGTTTTAGTGCAACCATTTATAATGTCGACTCCGAAGTCCGAATTCGGCCCTTTGTGGGCTTGTGATAGTGATCTTTTTGAAATAAATATCTTATCTTATCTTATATATAGTTTTTTTTCATTAAAAATAGAATTCCCAGTTTTTTCTGATTCTTTAAGACGTATATGGTTGAATAGGTTTCCACTTAATCAGTTCAATCAATTAGATTCCATTTTAACTGTCCTTGGCACTTAAAAGATTATGTTGTTGGCACAATCCTGTTCTTGGTGGTGTAATTGCTTTGAGTTGTGGCTAAAATTGGTTGTATGCTGATATTGGAAACCTATTATTTGTGGATTTTTTTACTTTTATTTGTTGACTACAATTTACAACTATCATTGTGGTTTTGCTCTTGTAATTGTTGGTGGTCTTTTTTTGTTTGTTTCCAGCAGCGTTGATTCACGAAAATTCTGAGGGGTAGGGGTGCAAAATATATTTTCCAATATATTCGTTAAACTCGTTCAAGCAGGAACTGGATAAATACTACAGTGAAAGTGCCTATAACTTGTCAATTTCAAAGATTTTTGTAGAGGCCTACTTCAAGAATTTTTGTATGCAGGAAAAATTTCGTTGTTTAGAATTAGTGCAGATATGATCTGTAAACCACTTGCCAGCAACCCCCAAAAAATGGGCAGAGATAGTTTTTGAAACTAAAACCTGCAATGGATTGATTTAAAATAAGCACCAATTCCCAGTTGGGGCTTATTTCCAAAGTAAATTGTCCAAAATTGCAACGTAATTGCTACTCAGTTAAAGTACTAAGGACATTAAAATTTACCCACGTTTTGCTGGATCCAAAGTGAATCTAATCATACCTGGAAACTGCTATTTTCTATAATTTTTCTTGTGGTTGTATCAAAATCATGTAGTTTTTAGGGCAGTCTCACATTTTTGTCAGTTTTGCCACACTGAGCTGTAAACTAACCTGTTAGATTTAACTGCTTTTCTTCTATTAAACTTCAAGCATCCAAAATTCATTAATTTCCAAAGACAATTACACCTTCAAAGGAAAGCTTGCTTTCTTATGTTGCATGTTTTTAGTTTGTATTGTCCTGATTTTTCGCACATATTTCTTCCTTTTTAATTCAACACCTGCTGCTACTAAAAAGGGCATAACTGCATATATAGGTTTTTTTCATTAAAAATAGAATTCCCAGTTTTTTCTGATTCTTTAAGACATATATGGTTGAATAGGTTTCCACTTAATCAGTTCAATCAATCAGATTCCATTTTCACTGTCCTTGGCACTTAAAAGATTATGTTGTTGGCACAATCCTGTTCTTGGTGGTGTAATTGCTTTGAGTTGTGGCTAAAATTGGTTTTATGCTGATACTGGAAACCTATTATTTGTTGATTTTTTACTTTTATTTGTTGAATACAATTTACAACTATCATTGTGGTTTTGCTCTTGTAAATGTTGGTGGTCTTTTTTTCGTTTCCAGCAGCGTTGATTCACGAAAATTCTGAGGGGTAGGGGTGCAAAATATATTTTCCAATATATAGTGGGTGGCAAATTTATCGTTTTTTTCAGCAAATAGCCCAAAAAATTTACAATGAAAATCCCCCCCCCACAAAAGGGAACTTCAAAATCTATGGGGGCACAGGTCCCCTGTCCCCCTCAATTGATGACAATGCTTTTTTATATTTATGCTCAATAATTCAAGTTCTTTAATAATCAATATTTTTTTTGCAAAACCATCAATTTAATGACCTGCAGTGAGGTTAACTCATGTGTGGGTTACACACTCAGCAATAAATAAATAATGCTTTTTATTGTCTTCATGGACAGATTCTTAATTAAATGAATCAATAGAAGCATAATAAGTTGTAAGTAATGTCCCAAAAGAGCCCTGGAAAATACAAATATGCTACTGAATGTGAAACATTTAAAATGCAAAAGACAATTGAAACTTTTTCCCTGTTTTTCCCTACATCTCAAGGTGTCTCACTGCAAAAATTCCCTTTTTGTTTCATAAAATTTTAATTAAGAAGGGGCCTAATGACCCTAAAGACGAAGTCCTAGAATCCAAAGACTTGGAATTGCACGCTAAACTTGAAATCCTTTGTCATTGAGGACATGGTTTCAAGTCCTGGTGTTGCTCATAATTTTGTTTGGAACATGGGCGCCCATATGGGGGGTAGAGGGGGGATCCAGCCCTCCTCTGCCCCCTATATCTAGATGCCCTCCAAATCTAAATGGGCACAGTACTTAGAGAACTCTGGGGAAGGTAAACAGGAATGGTGTGCGAAAACACAGGATGGCTGGCCTTGCACCCCCATTGCATTTCCTGGCTGAAGGGGCATGAAATGGAATCAGCACCGCCGGTTGGGACTGTAAAGTCCAATGCCCTATTCTGTATCTTTTGCTCATACCCAATGACTGCAAAGTAGGCCTACAAATAAAAAAAAAATCATTTTGATTACTAAATATCAGTATATGTATATTAAACTGACAATGCACATTCATTTGTATTTTTTTTTTAGTAAAGTGCAAATTTTCTTCTGGCCTTGGGAAGGCATAGGGGTTTTGAGCCCAGCTTCTGTTTATGTCTGCTTGTTTTGAGTTTAAATCGGTTATTTATCGTAATAACTTTACATTTTGAATTTCGTTTATTTACCCATGCTGATTTATGGTAATTTCCAGCTTGGTAGATTTTCGAATTTTAATTTTTCTAATTTTTTGTTTAATGAAGTTATTTACTTTTCTTTGAAAAACTTATTTTGTGGAAAGAGTTTTTTTAATTAATGTCTGTTCGTGTTAAATTGACAAAGTCTTTTCAGGGAAAAAGAAAATAATACTTTAGATCTTTTAATTTTTTTAAGACTTTATAGTTTGGCCTGCTATTTGTATGCTGGAGAAAAATTTTCAGCAATTTTTAACAACATACACCCTATAAAACATCTGGACAAATATAGTAGTGTTTAATTTAGTTTCATACTCCTCTAGTTGACCTTAAATAGAAAACTTGATACCATTTGCAAAATACTGTTCACTTTCTTGATAGATTGGATACACTTACGCTATTTTGATTTGGTTAAATTTTAAGAGCAGAAGTAGCCTCGAAAGTTTGAACATAATACCCTCAGTTGTCCTTGGGATACTGCTGAGATGCCTTATTGGGAATTAGCATTAACACAGTGCATTTTGATTTAATTTTAAGACAACATTTAGTTTTTAAACATAATGGGAAAATGGAAGGGTGGGGTGGGGGGGATTACTGTTCCTACGACAACCCCTTTGATACAAACTGCCCTGGTCTAAACAAAAAAAATAATAATAATAACACATTGTACCCACATTGATCTTTACTATAAAAATGTCAAGCCTTCCAATCAGTTTTGACTATTAAAAAGGGCAATAGCCCCTTCAATTCTCAATCGAATGAGCCCTTTTTGAGTTTCTACGTCAACGCTTTCTAAATATAAAAAAAACACCTTATATGCCCCCAGGACATAAATTACAACCCTTACCCTAAGGGCTGTGAGGGGGTTGTCCTCCTCAAAGACCTAATTTCCAGAACTTTCAACTACGTTAAACAATATGGCTATCTAAAAATGTTGATTGAATGTGTTTGGGGAAATGGTGGGCGTGATAGGGGTGTTAATTGCTCTTCAATCACTTTCAACTATTAAAAAAGGCACTAGCCCTTTCAATTTCCAATCGAATGAGCCCTTTTGAAGTTTCTACGACAACGTTTTCAATATAAACCTTATATGCCCCCAGGGCATAACTTACAACTCTTGCCCGCAAGGATGGGGGGAGGGGTGTCATCCTCAAAGACCTAATATCTAGAACTTTCTACTACGTTGAAGAAAATGGCTATCTCAAAATTTTGATTGGATGTGTTTGGGGAAATCGTGAACTTGAGAGGGGGGTTAGTTACCCTCTAATGACTTTCGACTATTAAAAAGGGCACTAACCCTCTCAATTTCCAATTGAATGAGCCCCTTTTGAAGTTTTTACGACAGCGCTATCTATAAAAACCTTATATGCCCCCAGGGCATAACTTACAACCTTTGCCCGGGGGCTCTGGGAGGTTTGTCGTACTCAAATACATAATTTCCAGAACTTTCAACTACGTTGAACAAAATGGCTATCTCTATACTTTGATTGAATGTGTTTGAGGAAATGGTGGGCGTGAGAGGGGGGTTAATTACTCTCCATTCACTTTCGACTATTAAAAAGGGCACTAGCCCTTTCAATTTCCAATCAAATGAGCCCTTTTTGAAATTTCTACAACAACTTTCTATATAAACCTTATATGCTCCCAGGGCATAACTTACAACCCTCGTACTCAGGGCTCTGAGGGGGTTATCATCCTAAAAGTCCTAATTTCCCGAACTTTCAACTACGTTGAACAATATGGATATCTCAATATTTTGATCGGATGTGTTTGGCGAATCGTGGGCGTTAGAGGGGGGTTAGTTGCTCTTCAATCACTTTCGACTATTAAAAAGGGCATTAGCCCTTTCAATTCTCATTTGAATGAGCCTTTTTTTAAAGTTTTGTACAACATCGCTTTCTATAAAAACCTTATATGCCCCCAGGGCATAACTTACAACCCTTGCCCTGAGGGCTGTGGGGAGAGAGATTGTCATCCTTAAAAACCGAATTTCCAAAACTTTCAACTATGTTGAATAAAATGGCTATCTAAAAAATTTGATTGGATGTGTTTGGGGAAAAGGTGGGCGTGAGAGGAGGGTTAGTTGCCGTCAAATCACTTTCGACTATTAAAAAAGGGCACCAGCCCTTTGAATTTCCAATCGAATGAGTCTTTTTTGAAGTTTCTACGACAAAGCTTTCTATAAAAACCTTATATGCCCCCAGGGCATAACGTACAATCCTTGCCCTGAGGGTTTTGGGAAGTGTCCTTCTCAAAAACATAATTTCTATTTGGAAATCAACTACGCTGAACAAAATGGCCATCTCAAAATTTTGATTGGATGTGTTCGGGGAAATGGTGGGCGTGGAAGGGGTGTTAGTTGCCCTTCAATCACTTTTGACTATTAAAAAGGGCACTAGCCATTTCAATTTCCAATTGAATGAGTCGTTTTTAAGTTTCTACAACATCGCTTTCTATAAAAACCTTATTTGCCCCCAGGGCATAACTTACAACCCTTGCCCTAAGGGCTATGGGGGGGGTCTCATCCTTAAAGACGTAATTTCCAAAACTTTCAACTACGTTGAATAAAATGGCTATCTAAAAATTTTGATTGGATGTGTTTGGGGAAAAGGTAGGCATGAGAGTTGGGTTAGATGCTGTCAAATCACTTTCGACTATTAAAAAAGTGCGCTAGCCCTTTGAATTTCCAATCGAATGAGTCTTTTTTGAAGTTTCTACGACAACGCTTTCTATAAAAACCTTATATGCCCCCAGGGCATAACTTACAACCCTTGCCCTGAGGGCTGTGGGGGAGTGTCCTCCACAAAAACATAATTTCAATCTGGAAATCAACTACGCTGAACAAAATGGCTATCTCAAAATTTTGATTTGATGTGTTTGGGGAAATGGTGGGCATGGAAGGGGTGTTAGTTGCCTTCCAATCACTTTCGACTATTAAAATGGCACAAGCCACTCCAATTTCCAGTCGATTGAGCCCTTCTCCAAGTTTCTACGACAACTACTTCGATACGAAGTGTCCTAGTATGGAAAAAAAAAATAATACATTGTGCCATTATCGTTCTTTACTTAGGCAGCGCTATTGCGCTGCCTATGATTGGCTAGTAAAAATTAGATTTGTCTATTTTAAATCTTTCTGCTTTTTACCCTTACATCATCTTCATGTCCCTCTGCTCTTAGGTTCTCAACAGCCCTAAATATGCCCATGTTTATGCCTACAAATACACATTTTTATCATTCTTATGACTTTTTTTTAGTTGTTGCATTTCAACTTAACTTTGTAACTGTCAATAGGCCCTGACATCTTTAGTCAGGGCATAACTTTAAAGAAGTGCCAAAGATTGGTAATTTATATAGAAAATATTAGGCAAAATTATAAAGTATTCAGATTTCTGCTAGGCAAAGGGGGGCGGGGGCTGCTTCAAAGACCTGGTTTCCATCCCCTTTATCGTTTTTATAAAGCATACGATTTCCTAAAAAAATTTGCTTCATCACAAGTCAGCGCTTGGCGACAAATCAGAATTGCTGCTGGAATTGAACAACCGATTCTTTTTTAAAACACAAATTAATTAGAACAATTTTATGTGCTAATAGTTTAATTGTTAAAAAAGATCTTTTTTCAACCAATTTTTTTTCCAATTTTTTATTGTCTATTGGTGTTCTCTTCAATGAATGGACTAGTAAATTCATTTAGTCAACTCAACACAAACAATACAACGTTGTAAAAAAGGGAGAGCTAACCTTGTAATCATTGACTGCAACAAGCATAATAATTAACTCTTTATCGAAAACAAAAAGTAAATACATCAACAAATAAAAGGACAAACCATGTAATTAGAAAACCAAAGACTGGGCAAGAAAAGAAATGTTTCAGGTCATTGGGAATCCCAATGAAAAAAGTAGATGAGCACCATGAAAATTGACCACCGTTTTTGGTTTTTATTTAAATTTCTTAGACCTTTAGAACTTTTTTTTAATGAGTGCCTTTAAAACAGTTAAAAAAAAAAAACTAAACATGAAAAGGCTATTTAATGGATTAAGGTGTATCTGTATGTAAGGTATTAGATTAAGGTGTATCTGTATTCAAGATTGTCATCAAAATATAGGAACCGCTTCTCCTACTGAGTTTGGATCGGGCACGGACTCCTAAACGTAGGATGAGGGTGGGCACAGAATCAAACAAAAGTAAAATTGATGAATTATATGGAAAACAGTTGAAATTATTTTAGATTTTAAGAAGCTCAAAATTTAGGTGAAGTGCACGAGATTGAACCCCTCATTTCCGCGTATGCACGCGTGAGTGCCTGTTGTTCCCAGTCTTACTTGATTAATCCTTAATTCATCTAGATTACAAGGAAAACCGATAGATCCCTCACTTTCGAAAATCACATGTACCATGCGACGCGTGCCAAGCGTGGCAGAAACTGTGCTAAGTGTGGTGGAGGTGTGCCGCTCGCTTGGTGTTTTGAGATTTACACCAGGGGGTAAATTGCGGACGCCCTCTCGAGAAAAACGGCGTGAGCAATAGGAGAAAGTCTATAAAAGATGTCCATTTTAGAGCTTAAAATTTAATTAAATGTGGCCCTGGAAGTATAAACAATGAGCTTTTTGACACTTTGAATTTGTTATTTAGACTTATATGCACATACTATCGATACATTAATGGGAAAGATGGGTCAAAATAGGTGTGCCAATTATTTTAATGCTATATTGTCTTGTCATGATAATTACCTTCTTATTAACGGATTTCTGTTTGCAAGTGCCTCGCTTTAATGGTCTTTATAATTCATAACGGTATCATTCTAAAACCTAAAAGTTGACAGTCGTGGCTCAGAGGTGGACATAGGCCACAATTTCATGCAATGATAAGAAGATTTTCTTGTGTTTTTTTTTTTTTTTGGATGAAGGGTATGATGCGTCGGATTGTGTATTTTAGGATCTTATTTCTGCAATTTTTATGGGAATTTTTTGATTTTTTTGGGGGGGGGGGGTTCTTTTTTGTGCTGTGTGAAGGGATGTCTTGGTCTCTTGTGCTAATTAACCTGTGAGCTAATTAAAGTGAAGATACTGTGAAATCGCAAATAAATCTAGCATTAGCGCGCTTTCCCCCTCGTTTAACGTACTTATCTGTCTACATAGTTTACTTACTTATTCTCAACTAGGACGAAATCAGGGTTGCGAGAAAGTCAAACAAAAAACAAGCCCGAGCCTTTGAAAAACAAGCCAAAATACGCCCGAGCCTTTGAAAACCAACTGCCATCATAGTTAGTATATAAAGTTCTAAAATTGCCCAAATTTTCAGTGCTAGAGCCAAAAAAAATTTTGCGTGTGTTGTGGCTTAGGCTACAACTCGCGCATGGCTTGATAAGTTTAGTTGCATTAATTTCTAGATCAGTTTTTTTGTCCGGATATTTAAAACTTAACACCAATCTTTTGAAACAAGCACGGCAAAAAGGTGATTCTGGTTAAATCAAACTTCGCACAAATCTCTCAAAACAAATACGGAAAAATGCGGTCCAAACTTTTTGTTAATTCCTTAACCTTTTTCAAAATCCTCATCATTTCGTCCATGACAAAATTAAAAGATTGTGTTACGAAAGTGCTACAAATTGAAGCACGTGCTACATTGCTAGAAATGATGAAATAGTGCTAAAATAGTTCTTTCGTGCTTAAGTCAGAAAAAGTTTTGCCCTAATCTAATTCTACTTTTATCTTGCTTGCTTACCCTTTGGTCATCCTGCTCCACTTTCACGGAAGAACAACGATTTATGTGATCCTCCAAAATTCATCTGTTTTTAGCTGCAGTTTTATGCGTCATAATTGTTAAACAGCTGGGAACTCTTTATATTAACTTTTAGAATTTAATATGACTTATTCCAATGAATACGCTAGTAACAACCACAGGCCGGAGACATACAATATCTATGAATTATTATCGCATAAAAATTTTTGGTAAACGTTAATTGGTACAATTGCAACACAATATTTAAAGATAACTGTATGATTAAAGTCAGGACTCAAAATAAAACGTAAGAACGGGGTTAATACAAAAGCCTTCGTAATCCCAAGATGAAATAATACGTACAGATGAAAAACAAAAAAGAAAGGCACTTAGATCCATAAAGCACTAAGAGATTTAAGACTCAAAGGAGGCTTTGGATATTATCTAGATCGACTAGATCAGTTGTTTGGCCAGTTTCTTCGACTTCACAAACCTTATAAATATCACTATTGAAAATCAGCATACACTTTGTAGGCTCAAACGTCAAGCAACAAAAGCCCCATGCTGACAACCACAACCTGAACACAAGTATTGAGTTCAACATGGGCAAGACCATACGGTTTTGGAGCTTGCTCTTAATGACATTCATCATAGAAAAGTACCGTTCTACTTTCGCATTGCTATTTGGCAAACTCAACAGGGCCAATGCCCATCTGGCTAACTTACGAAAAGGAAATGTCCCAACAGCATCAAGATAATGTAGAATAGCTATCCAGAACTGAGAGGAATCTTTGGGGATTGTTCCTCCACACACAAATTACTAATTAACGTCCAACAGTTTCCTCCACTGATTCTCCAAGGTACCGAGATCAGTGGTAGCAACAATTCTCAATGGCAAGTCTCCAAATCGGTGTCGAAACATAGACAAGCAAATCACAGGGGATAAAAATTTCAGTTTGAGGAGCGAATCTAGAGCAGGAGGCATTCGTTTAAGCATCGCTTTAGCCGCAGTTTTCAGGAACGCAAAACACCGTATTTTGATTTTGCTCTTATGTGTGTCTGAAAGTTTAGATTTGGCCAGTTCAATCAGAAACTCGTGTCCGTAATCAAATTGATCTGGCGGCAAATAATTGATTCCGAAGTCCATATTAACCATCAAAGACACTGCAGATGAGCAGAGTATCCTACGCAGAAGACTTAATATCAAACCCTACAGCTCTTCAAAAGACAAAATTGGTCAGCGTGTGTGTGCTGAAAGAGCAAGTTGACCCTTTGAAATTCGGACAGCAATGGCTTCAAGAACACTTCGGACAAGCAATGGCTTCAAGAAATTTCTGTTTTGCTCATCTTGATACACAGCGTGTAGCACTCTGGCAGTATAGCAACGTTCTTTCTCTTTGGTTAGACTAAAGTGTGTGGTGAGCTCCACGTACTGCTAATGTATGCGAACCAAGGCATTGTACCGAGAGAGCCAACGAGTATTTGAGGGAGAAATAATACGTATGGGTGAATTTCCTTCATTTATCAGTTTAATTGCATGTTGATATGTCTCCCTTCTAAGGGGATTTACATTAAACCATTTATATGTTTCGGACATCATAAACTCTAGGTTCGAAGAGAGTTCACAGACCGCCTCTGAAGCACTATTCTAGACAAGCTACTTTTTGATATCTTGGAAGAGTTAAGTTAGGAAAACAAAACTTTCAGTGATGAATCCAGGGCCAAAAACATACTCTGGGAAGGTATTGCCATTCTACTCTGTTAATCCTCTTCCGACTTCTAAGTCTTGGAATTTTGACAAAATAACATTTTATATTAATTTTGAGTTTCTTTTTCTCTGGTTTTATTTTGAAAAAACCATCCCTGTTGTTGGAATAGAATTTTAAGCCACATCAAGGGTTTTTTTCTAAATTTGGGGAATGTGTTTATACATCTTTGAAACTACACAAAATTGGATTGAGCGGAGTTATAAATCTGAAAACAATTTTTTTGTTCTTTTTTTAAGCAGAATATCTATTCTGCAAGGTTTCACATTTATCAAACAAAGGTTTTTAAAGGTCATCAAAGGTCAGTGCCCTCTATTGGGGAAAGGAGTAGAGATGGGTTGGCTACTTAAAAATATCTTTCCAGGACATACTTTAGTCTGTAAACCCATCCCAGAAAGCTTCATTTTTGTAACCTAACCCTTTCCCAAGATAGCAACAAATAGCGTGTCTAGAATTTTACCATATATAATTCAGACTATATATTTGCATGGGCGCCCATAAGGGGGAACAAGGGGAGGGGGGAGCGCCCTCACCTTAGTATTCTTAGCATCATTAGTTACAGTAACTGTATTTGTAGTACTAAAAGTATACACATAGTGCCTTCTGGATAGTTCAAAATCCCCCACAATGTACTCTTAAAGATCTAACTTATTAATATAAGTTGTTCTTGAGATATTGCTTTGTCACCTTTTTGAAAGTCCACATGCTCATAGTTTGTTTTGATTTAGTTCAACGTCTGCCTTAATATTTCTTGTATTTGATAACTGAGGATGTTGTTTTATTCTCTTTGGACTATTGCTCTGAGGGTTGTGGGGGGGGGATGGCATTCTCAAAGTCATAATTTCTGGACCTTTAAACTATGCTGAACAAAATGGCTATCTCAAAATTTTGAATGGATGTGTTTGGGGAATTGATTGACGTGGGGGAGGGGGAGCTGGTTGCCCTCCATGAGATCTTTTTGAAGTTTCTATGACACGTCTTTCTATAAGAAGTGCCCTGGTCTAAAAAACCAAACAATATATTGTGCCCACTTTGCTCTTTACTTAGGCAGCACTATTGTGCTGTCTATGATATTTTGTCTTGAGATTTTAATTATACAGCACTGGAAGTGCCAATTAGAACAGGTTAGCCCCCCCCCCTATAATTAAGCCAATGGGTGCCCATTTATATTTCCACATTATGGGGGGGAGGTAAATTATAATAAATTTGCAGTTAAAAAGTGTTAATTAAAACAGTCTAGAGAAAGACATGTAGAATTCATAATATGCAGAATAATTGTAGATAACACATATTGCATGTATCTCAGCTATACTTTATCCCCAACTCCTTCCCCTAATATGCAAATATATAACCCAAATTATATATTTCCAGTGCATTCTGCCACCCATTAGTAACTTGTTTTTCTGGTTTTTCTTTTGTCACAGTTGATTAAATTTACTGGTGAATTTCAGCCATGTATTTGCAAATTAAGGGGGAGGGCCCGGGGCTAATGTATAGCAGGGCTACAAGCAAGATATCACCATCAATTATTTCTGTATATTAATTATCAAGTATGAATTGTTTTCTTAACATGTTTCCTTCTCTAGGTATATACCATTACATGTAGCGAAATCTGTATATTGCAAAGTATAAATTGTTTTTTTTAACATGATTTTTTTGCAACAGCCCCAATTGTAGACTAAGCAAAGGCCACAAAAAGGTTGGGCCAGATCTGTCAAATATATCAATAAATAATAGATCTGCATAAAATTCATGTCTTGCCTTAATCTGACCAGCAATAAAATTCCTTGTAAGACTCCTAACGCAGAGCCATCTCAGCCATGCAGAAATAAATTCCTAATGGGGAAGCGTTTCAGAATAGAAAGCGTTCCACGCGCTAAAGGAGGGCTCTTGTCTTTTTGGTGCATAGCCACGGCTGAGCCACCGTAATTTTGGAATTTTTGTCTGGTTCCAAACTTTCAGTCAAAATAAGCCCAAAATAAGCCCATTTAAAAAAAAAAACCACGTTCTCGCCCCACGGCCCCCACGTTCACTCCAAAATTCAACCCGCCCCTGACGGCTAAAACAAGCCCACGGGGCGGAAAACAAGCCCTCGGGGCGGAAAACAAGCCCATCTGGCAACACAGGATGAAATAGGCAAAATTCATAGGTAGTCCTGAATTTTTAGCAAGTTAGCAATGCCAGTAATTTGCAATACTAAATAAACTTAAAGTTTATGAAGTTAAAACTGAAGTCTGTGTACTGCATTGTAATTAAAATTGTAATGTGTGAAAATAACTAAGTGAAAATACAGGTTTTCAATCAGGGGCACCAATTCTAGTAAATATGTGGGGAGGTGGTGGAAGGGGCAAACTACTCTTTTCGAAATCTAGTGGGAGATGATTTTTTTTCGATTTTGCTTAAGTGGAAATTTCAAAAAAGGTATTGTTCATTGAAAATACCATTTTTTTTCAAAATCTAGGATGGGTGTTGGCAAAATTGACCCCCCCTTCCCAATCGACGCCACTATATGCAAGTCTATTTCACAAATTAAACTAATTACTTTGTTTTATTTGAATTTAATGGTAAAGGCACGGGACTGCATCTTTTTGATTGATAAATTAAGTTGAAATTCTAACAGAATTAAATCAGACCAATTGAATTTAAATCTAAAAATTGAAATTCAAAATCACTATTGAAATTTGAAATTTAATCGAAATTCTCTGGTGTAAAAAAGGAACAATAGTCGAAAATGAAAAAAAAAGTTCTAATTTGCATTTTTGTGGAAGTCCATACTCTAATGCAGGGGCTCCCATATGGGTGCTCGCGTTCCAAAAGACGTGAGATGAGACTTCCGGGGATGATTCTAAAAGTATTTCTATACAGTTACCTAAGCCCCCGCCATAATTGGTACAAGATATGCCACAAGGATTCTATGCCTTAGGAAGTATTTACAAAAATTGCGGAGGGCAGATTTCTCCTTGTCTTAATTAACATATAAGACTTTTAGAAGATATTGCACCTTCCTGCCCTTTCCAAACAATACCCACAACAAACTTCTAGCCATTCTTGCTCCCCCCCCCATACCCTCTGAAAAAGATGTCTTAAATACCTAAATGAATAAGAAACATAGAAGGGTGTTCTACTTAGGATTATTCACGCCTATATACCTTATTCGTGTTATTGTCCAAAAATTAAAGATCCTTAGCACCTTAATTTGTTACTTAAGACACTTACTGGATCAACTAAGACAGAGCTTCATATAACTGATGTTCTGGATCGGACAGAAGTAACTCAATAATTAATTTGATTTTGTTTGTCTTCTTTCGGCTTTTATTTTGAACGTTTTATAAATTTTATGTTGTCTTTGCGTCTTTGTTATCAATTTTTTCCCTAAGTGCGCATTTTTTTCACTGTTCTTTGAATTTATAACTATGTTGTTTTTTTTAATGTTCAGGAGGTCTTAATGATTATGAAGGTGAAACACCCGCTTCCATACTTGTCAAAGTATATTCTTCCTCTTGAAGTCAGTGGATTTATTTTGTTTGGTAATTTCACTGTCCCTTGTAATGTCCTTTGGTAATGTACATGGCAATTTCATAGTATGGCATAGTATGGTAATTTCACTGTCACTTGAGCAGGGACCTGCTCAAGTCCCTTGTCATAGTTTTTTTTTTGAGTGTGTGCATGTGTGTGTGTGTGTGTGTGTGTGTGTTTTGTCATGGTTGGTCATTTCGGCTTTGTATCTTTCCAAAACACATCAATAAACAAATATTGGACTGTCCTTGATGAGCCAAATCAATTATAAGGATCGCCATGTACATTTTTAATACTACTACTACTAGTGACCACTCACCGCAGCACCAAGCCGCCTGAGGCCAACGAAGCTACGCACGCTCCTCCTCCATCCCAATCTATTTAAAACTTCTCTCTTTACACCCTCCCAGGAGGTTCCCATTTCCTTTAAATCTTTCCTTATGACGTCCTCCCACTCCAGATGAGGACGATCTGCTTTCCTTTTAGCCCTAGACGGTTGGCCGAAAAGGAAAATCTTTGGCAATCCATCATCCTTCATCCGCACAACGTGCCCTTGCCACCTCAACCTTTCTTTCATTATAGCTCTAGAAAGCGGGTTTGAACCATAGTTTTCGTACAGCCTACTGTTTGAAATACGGTCAGTCAGTCGGGTACCCAGAACGATCCGTAAGCAATTTCTCTGGAAAACATCTAGAAAACCTTCATCCACTTTTCGGAGCGTCCATGCTTCAGAGCCATATTTGACCACTGTCATCACTTTAGCTTCTAATATTCTGATCTTGGTTTGCAGACTTATCTTCCTATTCTTCCAATCTTTTTTTTTTTAACTGTACTGATAAATATATAATTTTTTTTACTTTTATAACTTTAATAAATCAAATGATATTAACATTTTGATTTCTAAATATGAGTATATGAATATTAAACTGACAATGCACACTCATTTGTATTTTTTTCAGTAAATTGCAAATTTGGTTCTGGTCTTGGGAAGGCATAGGGGTATTGAGCCCTACTCATGTTAATTTTTGCTCGTTTTGAGTTTGAATCGGTTATTTATTGTAATTTCTGTTCGTTTTGGGTTTCATTTATTCATCGATGCTGATTTGTGGTAGTTTTACGCTTGGTAGATTATTTGATTTTATTTTTGCTCATTTTTGGTTTAATGGAGTTCTTTACTTTTCTTTGAAAAACTTATTTTGTGGAAAAAGTTTTTTTAATTAATTTCTTTTCGTTTTATATTGACATGGTCTTTTGAGGGAAAAAGAAAATAATACTTTAAATCTTTTCGTTTTTTAAGACTATAGTTTGGCCTGCTATTTGTATGCCGGAGAAAAAATTTTCAGTAATTTTTAACAACATACACCCTTTTAATATTCTGAACACAAATAGTAGTGTTTAATTTAGTTTCATACCTCCTCTAGTTCACCTGAAATAGAAAACTTAATACCATTCGCAAAAAAAATCTGTTTACTTTCTTTGGTAGCTTGGATAGACTTACGCTATTTTGACTTGGTTAAAATTTAAGAGCAGAAGTAGCCCCGAAAGTAAATCTTTTCATTTTTTTAAGACTATAGTTTGGCCTGCTATTTGTTTGCCGGAGAAAAAATTTTCAGTAATTTTTAACAACATACACCCTTTTAAAATTCTGAATTTTAAAATTCAGGTATTGACTAGGGGGCGAGCCCCTCGTATACCTAATAATTTCTGTTCGCTTTAAGTTTTAATGTTGCTCCTTACTTTCAGTTGAAAAAAAATTGTTTTTTTATTTTATCTTGTGTTGATCCTGCCAGTCTCCGGTTTTTTTTCATTTTATCTTGTGTTGATCCTGCCAGTCTCCGGTTTACTATAACATAATCAATAAGGTTTGCTGTCTTACCTTATGGACCATTTTATGACCAAACACCGTATTGGTTATAACTAGATTGTTATACCTACAAAATTGCAAAAGTCTGTATCCATTACTGTTTTCTTTTCCTACACCAAATTTACTTATTTTTGGATTATCCCTATTTCTACCGACCTGGACGTTAAAATCTCCTGGTAAAAACATCATATTTCTACCTGGGACCCTGTCTATTTGCTCCTGTAACTGTAAGTTAAATTTCTCTGAGTCACTAGTATCTCCGTCAGCCGGTTCTACAGGGGTATATACTGCTATAACTGATATCCTGAAGTTTTTAGTCATAAAATGAACAATTAGTATTATATTATTAATACCTTCCCAGCCTAAACAGGACTTAGCAGCTTCCTTATTCATCATGGGCCCTACTCCCTGTCTATGTACCATCCTTCTTTCCTGAGTAAAGAAATTCTATATTACCTAATTTCATGCTTCCTACCCCTAGGGTATGAGTTTCTGAAACTCCTAATAAGTGCAATTCGAATCGTCTGAATTCGTCAGTCAAAATGTCGACACCATAGTAATTTTTTAACGTCGTAACATTCCAATTTCCAATTTTCATGTTTTTTAAATCATTGAAATTATTTTGGCCTCAGGAAAAGCAATTATCCCGGATACCAGTGCAGTTCGGGGATCACATATCTTCTCAAGTCTACACCAAAGTGCTTAAGCCGGATTAGAACCGAACAGCAAGAAGTCCCTGGGACCTCCAGTATGAATGGAGGCTTTGTGCAATCCTGGGCCCATGTTGGTCACAACATGGTTTTCAGCACTTAGCGATGCTCTTCTATCAACAAGAGTCGAACTCCTGCACAGATAGTCTCAAGCCTATTACCTCCGACTCGTCATATATTCATGCCTACAGATATTATGCTACTACGGGGAGGCAGCTCATTGTAGATAGATCAGCTAGGAAGAGGTATTTCAGCCCGAAAACGCCCGTCACAAATGACCAAGCCCAGAAGAATTGTCCATTAATCAGAATCCCGTGCGAACGCTGCGTCGTTTACTAGGCTGTAATTCCCTTGAGGGGTGCTACTCCTCAAGTGGGAATGGAGATGACCGCAAGGTCCCAGTCCTGCAGGTACCCCGAAAGGGTCGAGGCAGCTCTTTGCAGAGGCCGTTGTCCGTAGATCTGGATCTTACGCCCTGTCGTAGTTGTCCTCCTATAGAGGATCCTCCCGCGATGGTGTTCTGCGTCACCATGCAATTTAACCCATTACTGGGAGAAGGTTTGCAACTCATGGGACGTGTGGACACGCCGGTGGGCCCTATTGAGTTTACATTTGAGGGGCCTTCTTCCTCCTCCACCTGTATTTATGGCCCTGGGCGAGGGTTCTCCAGTTTCTATTTTGAACCCCGAGGGACAAGGTCTCCCCTTGGTCCATGCCTCCTATGGGGGGTACCCTACGTATCTGTTGGGTGTTTCCCTATTGCCACCTGAATGTACATTTTTGGAAGACGGATTTTTAGATTTCCTTATTCCACGGTGTACGAATTAAAACTTGATCTTTTTTCGGGGCTGTCGAGTCGGTGATAAGTTATAACCAACTCCGACTTTAAACATTTTCTCTACATAAAGAACGATAGCTCCTACTCCCTACTGATTTTGGTCGAGATCAGACGACCCTTTCTGAAAAGATCTTCCTTTAATCTCCCTGACTCCCATAAGGTAGAAATTGCACATGACATGTTACTTCTGATTGTTTTGTTGAGATCTGACAAACGTTTCTGGTAATTTTTCTGGCACCGCGAACTTAGGAATTTCCCCTCTAGCACCGAGTTGGCATCCGGTCTTGACCCCCAAGAGGCATCACTAGGACATTAGCTCTTACTTCGCACCAAGTTTTGGGAAGAACTGTCAGCTCCTTCTCAGAAATGCCCTGATTAGGGACGCCTTCCTTATCCTGTATATCAGGTACCAAAACTCGAAAAGGTAGAACTAGGACACTTACTCCTGCGTTCCATCAAGTTTGGATGGTATCGAGACCCGGCACCCAATTCTGGCAGATGTATTGATGACAAGAATTTCTGGACCTTCTCCCTCCAAAGAGGTAGGGAATACAAAAATTTTTCTTCTTCTTTTCCCAATACCAGACATATATATATATATATATATATATATATATATATATATATATATATATATATATATATATATATATATATATATATATAATAATATTTTTCTTTTACGTCTTAAATAAGTTTGTTTATGATACATAACACGTAACTAAAGATACAAGTGTAATTCAAGGCCTTTTGAATTTACGATATTGACACGCTATCAATTATGCTGGTAGTTTTAAATTAGACTAATTTGCCTTAAAGTCAAAAGATCATAACCTTCTCAATTTCATTACTAAGAAGGCTTTTTTTTCTTTAATTAGGTTAGTAAGCAAACGAAGCCACAGAGTCTCTGCTTTGTTTTGAGCGACACACGAAATTGGTTTTTAGTTTTATTTTATTTGTAGTGTTGTTAACATCAAAATGAGTAGTTTCGAATCTAGATTTAAATCAATATCGATTGAAAATATTACCGATTGGAAGACAGGCAAATTGAACATTCAAAACGTGGGATCAAAAGCGCGACAGTTTTCAGGGGTTTTTACAAAAACGAGTGGTCGGATTTTTGACAGACTATTTTCTAAACAGGATGAGGTTGTGAACCCCCGCCCGCCGTTGAATACAATCAAAGAACGTCAAGCACAAGAAAAGAAGAAATACTACCCATCTGTGCAGGATTTAAAGGGGTTGTTTACGTTACCTGAAAAGCCCAAATTGAAAGTGAAGTTACAGAAGAAAATGGCAGCAAAAAAAACAACAGGCCAGCCTGCTTTACATAAAGTGATTATGGTAGGAAGCGGAGGTGTTGGTAAATCTGCCCTGACTTTGCAATTTATGTACGATGAGGTAAGAACATTCTGCTTGCTACATACTTACTGAAGGCAAACAGAGGGCCAATGCCCACCCTAAAAGTAGTTAGAGAACCCGTTTAAAAGGGGTGCTTATACTAGGAGATTGCAGTGTGGGTAAATCTGCCATGATTTTGCAATTTCTGTATGTCGACGTAAGAAAATTCGGTACTAATTTTTCAATTAGTAAAAAATTAGTACCGTATTTTAAATTGTTCAATGAAAATCAAGGCTACATCCAGGATTTTTGTGTGGCAGGGGGGGGGGGTCTCGAAAACAACCTTAAAAAACGCACCAAAAATTTGTTTCTATGCATTTTTGTTAAGTTTTTATCAAATTTCGGGATAAAATATAAACAAAAAACTTTTTATATGCTTTTTTGTTACGTCTTTATTACGATTAAAATTTTTTGGGCTCAAACACCTTTCAATATCAAGAAAAGCGTTTTTTTCAAAATTTAAAGGGGGGCTCCCCCTCGGTTGACGCCACTGGGGAAGTTAGTCTTTCCTAATAGTAGACATATTTAAGGTAAATTCTTAAGGATGTTGTTGGGATTTGTTTACCTGTTTGAAATCCAGGTGCAGTTGAAATTTCGGTTTTGTCTAGAAAAGAAGCACAGTGAACTTTTCTTTCGAACTCCAAAACCTGTCTCTATGGTCTAATTTCTGTTTCAGTATAATGCAGGCATTAAAATTATAATATTGAAATTAATGCGTCTTAAAATAATTGAGGAAATGAATACGTGTTTACCTCGTAATATGTTTAAATCAACCTAGTCGAGAAAGTGAGGAAATCAAAGGTTAATTAACCAAGGGAAACCGCGAAACAGACAAAAGATTAAATTCGTTTTTGTTTCTGTGGATATTTATAGTGTCGTAGATGTGACCCATAGTGTAAATCCAGAGAACCAAGAGAGTTTCAGAGGAAGGTATGTGTAAGTAATTCTATGTAAACAATTCAATTTTATAATCAAAACAAATAAAATCGAAGGGCTTCCCAGTTTCCGTCATCTTGTGTAAATCATGGAGCGCCAGTTTTGGCACTCGTGGCACTGTTCTGCAACGTTGGACATAGTTCCGCCATACTTTCGCCGCGCTTGGGACATGCCACCTCGTTTATGTGATTTCTGAATCTGCGTATGGCACCTCGAGGTAGTTTTTTTTTGCACGATAATGAACAATAATAATAACTTGTACAAATAATGATAAGAGTGGATCCTTCGGGTTCACATCCAGAGGCCTGCATCAACGGGAAGAAAAAATAGCTGAAGCAACTATATAAAAAGGATGAGAAAAAATAGCAAAAAAGCGCTCAGAGGCTACATAAAAACAATAGAAAATGCACAACTAAAACAAAGTCCATATGACTATTATTTTTTACTTTGTTTTATACAGGAGTTTTCTTTTTCTTTCTCATCTTTTTTGTAAGGTTGCTTGTGATAAGTTTTATTCCCGTTGATAAAGGCTTCTGGAAGTGAAGTCGAAATATTCGGGCTCTTATCATTATTTGTACAAAAAGATTTCAATGTTTCCATTTTGTTTTGATTGGTTTGTGTGACAAAATGTTTATTTGAACAGTTAGGAACCTGAATCCCTGGATAAAGGAATATACTTTTGAATGTTCACAGTTTAGTCAGGTATGTGGTTTGCAGTAAAACGTTCACAAGATCGACTTAGTAGATCAGTTTCTGAAAGGCTGCTTGGTTGAAAAGAAAAGTGAAAGTAATAACAGATATATCAGCTGGATATTACCGCTTTAATTTTCTTTATTTATTTTATTTTTGCCTTTTGCTTCATTTTATATTTTCTTTTAGTGCAGAAGATGTCTTTGATAACATTCAGTGCAAACATTTTTTATATATTTTCTCATTAAATGTGAGTGTTACGTTTATTTTCTGGGCCCAAGAACCCTTCTAAAAACTCTCACCAAAATCCTCTTCGTGATTGAAATACCATGTCACGAACATAATTATGCAGAGACTCCTTCTTGGGTTAAAAAGGGGGCACAAATTAAACAAGATGCAAAAAACAGGAAGTATATATATATATATATATATATATATATATATATATATATATATATATATATATATATATATATAGAGGTAGGAGAGACGTATACCCAAAGCCCCATCCCCCTACGTGCATGCATGCGACATTTCTCCTAGTCGAGCCTATGTTTGCATTCTTCCTGTAATTTATAAATTTGTATGAAAATTAATTAATGAACAAAACACGCCATTTTCTGGGGCTTTCAAGAAAACTGTATGTTGGGTGGATGTGTGCTCTATGTGTGCTACATCATAAAATCCTGCCAAATGGAGCGTCCTGCCAGTTGAAATTCGTACAGCAGCAGTTTTTTGTTTTGTTATTACCATGAGTTCAGAAAACCAACAAAATAAGATTGAAGTCCTTTTTTTCTATAAAGAGGACTTATCCTATGCTGTTATATAGAGAGTAATGGATCAGCTTAAGTTCTCAAATTTACTCAAAGTTAGCGCACGAACCACACAGAAACTAGAATAGGAGCATGCCCTACCAGGGGAAGGGGAGGTATCCAAAAAAATTCGGGGGGGGGGTACAAGAATTTGTATTTGAAGGATTTCAGGTTTTTTTTACCTGTATTTTTAATAAAATTATATTATTTAGAAGGTAAGTGGCTTCACTAGCATATTACTAAAATTTAAATTTTAGCTATGCTAATTTACTATTGCCACCGTGAGGCCACTTGGATTGTTGTCCTATTACCAGCAGTGTTGCCACGTATGGGTTTAAGATTTCAGTCCGAGTGAATTATCTTATAAATAGCAAAAATGTTCAAACCTTTAGCAGACTTCGGCTTTCCTAGTTTTAGTTGCATCCCAGAGCCCAGTGTACCCCTCTTGTCGATTGGTTACTGCACTATACGTGGTTTGTAGTCAAAAGGTTCCGTCCGTGCCATTACCTCGACCCCACTGGCTAGATGATTGATTATAATTGGAACAAGTTACTTTTTCAATTTCATGTGAATACATTGCGCATCACGGTCACAGGCAGCGTAGAAAAACAGTTCTTAGGGAATCTCAGACTAAAGCCTCCTCAACAAAGCTACTTCGGGGACTTAATGTTCGTATAAAAGCCTGAAAGGGTTTTACAGGATGCATAAATACTCATTTTTGTGCACTGGAGTCGGTTAAACAATACGACGAGCCCTAGCTTCCTCTAAAAATGCAGATTTTCTCACGGATCGGTCAGTGAGTCAAGAAACTTTCTGTTGAAGCTTCGTCAGCCGCACGTAAAAAGAATGTATGTAAAAAATTTTTTGTGTTTTCAATTTTTTTACCCCTCCCCCCCCCTCCTGAAAAATATCGATTTCCCGAACAAAATTCCTGGATACGCACTTAGCCACCTACATAAGAATTTATTGTGAAGTGGGGCAATTAATACAGTCACGATGAAGATACATACGAAATTGTAGGAACATAATATATTTTTGGAGAGGATCACAGGCCCCACCCTTGACATAAATCGCTTGCCGCGTACTTTGATATCAGAACGTTATGACTCCCCAGCTGTTACTTAATTTATTCAGTAGCTATAATATAAAAATAACCTTTCAATGTCTGTAAAAGCATACGTCAAGGCCTCTTCATGTCAATATCTAGCTGAAACTTTGGTTTCTTCTTGAAAGAGTTGACAGGTGAAAGTAGAATAAACAAAACCACACTTGGAAATCATTCAAGTAGGAACATCAAGTAGGAACTTTTTGTGTAAATGGGGGGAGGGGAATCCATTAAATTGACTGATAGGCAAACTATATGAAAATGCATTAATAAATTATAAGAAAAATATTGATATTTTTAGGAGGGATCCCAACTACTTGTGTCAGCGCACTATCCTTTGCTTCGTATTTTGGTATCGGAACGTGATGACTCCCACCAGCTGTAACTTAATATATTCAGTGATCAAACAGTTGTGTCAACCATATACAAATTGGTTGGTTCCGATACCGGTTGGAACTGAACCACCGTGCAACTCAAAGTATAAACACATACAAGTACTGACAAAACCTATCCTCTCCACACAAAAAAAGTGACCCTTTGTCCGCGTCTCCGGAGACGATTCCATACTTATGCGAACCTGGGGGATAAATTCACAAGTTCCGTAGGTGATTATACTTGTTCCGTATAAGCTGTATTAAATTTAATTTATTGGCTCGGAGCGATTAAGTAGTACAGCATTTTTCCTCTAGAGGCGCTGAGGTACGCGGGGTCACTTTTGGAGAGTTTTGTCAGTACTTGTCAGTATGTGTTTATACTTTGGTGCAACTGAACCCTCGTATAACTGAACTCTCATGCAACTCAGGCACCAAATTTACATTGGGTAAAACGCGAGTTAGAATCTTTACATATTCAACTTTGTTGCAATTGTTTGCTTTTTAAAGTCATTAATTAAAAAAACTTTTTCCACAAAATAAGTTTTTCAAAGAAAAGTAAAGAACTCCATCAAACGAAACTCAGAGAAGAGAGAACAATGAATAAAATAAGGGTGAAAACGAATTTGTCAGCCAGCAACCATGAAGAAGACAAAATATAAGCAAATTTCGACAAGATCGCCTCAGTGCAACAAAAACAAAAAAGAGAAAAAAAAAAAAACGAGAATCTAACTTTCGAAGTTTCCTGACAAAGCAGAATAGACACTCTGTCTATTGTACAGGAAACTTCGAAATTAGATTCTCGTTTTTTTTTTTCTTTCTTCTCTTTTTTGTTTTTTAGCACTGAGACGACTTGCGAGGTCTCGAAATATTTGCTTATTTTGTCTCTAGTGACAAATCTCGTTTTTTCACCCTTTGATTTTATTTCATTTTGTTACTTCTCTTCTCGAGTTTCGTTTGTCATATAGCCAGTGTGGTCTAAGAATGTATTACTCCATTAAACAAAAAATGAGCAAAAATCAGATAATTACCAAACTAAATCAGCATCGATAAATAAATGAAACCAAAACGAACAGAGATTACAATAAATAGCCAAGTTAAACTCAAACGAGCAGAAATTAACACAAGTTGGGCGAAAAACCCTATGCCTTCAAGGCCAGAACAAAATTTGCACTTTACTGAAAAAAATATAAATTTTTTTACTTTTATAACTTTAATAAATCAAATAATTTTTACATTTTGATTACTAAATATCAGTATATTAAACTGACAATGCACATTAATTTGCATTTTTTTCAGTAGAGTGCAAATTTTGTTCTGGCCTTGGGAAGGCATAGGGATTTTGTGCCCAATTTATGTTAATTTCTGCTCGTTTTGAGTTTGACTCGGTTATTTATTGTAATTTCTGTTCGTTTTGGGTTTCATTTATTTATCGATGCTGATTTGTGGTAGTTTCGAGTTTGGTAGATTATTTGATTTTATTTTTGCTCATTTTTTGTTTAATGGAGCTCTTTACTTTTCTTTGAAAAGCTTGTTTTGTGGAATAAGTTTTTTAAATTAATTTCTGTTCGTTTTATATTGACATAGTCTTTTCAGGGAAAAAGAAAATAACACTTTAAATCTTTTTGATTTTTAAGACATTATAGCTTGGCCTGCTGTTTGTATACTGGAAAAAAAATTTGAGCAATTTTTAACAACATACACCATTTTAAAAATCTGGACACAAATAGTACTGTTTAGCTTAGTGTCATACCTCCTCTAGTTGACCTGAAATGGAAAACTTAATACCATTCGCAAAAAAAATCTGTTTAATTTCTTTGATAGCTTTGATACACTTACACTATTTTTATTTGGTTAAACTTTAAGAGCAAAAGTAGCCTCGAAAGTTTGATTATAATACCCTCAGTCGTTCTTGGGATACTACTGAGATGCCTTATTGGGAATTAGCATTGTCACAGTGCATTTTCATTTAATCTTTAGAAAGCATTTTTTTTTAAAAGGTAATGGGCCAATGGATAGGTGGGAGTGGAAGGGGAATTTGTTAACCTCCAATCCATGTAGAGTAGTAAAAAGGGCATCGAACCTTCCTATTTTTAATCGAATGAGACCCATTCGAAGTTCCCACGACAACTCCCTCGATACGAAGGGCCCTGGTCTAAACAACAACAACAAATATCACTAAGCACTTTCGACTGTTAAAAAGGGCACTAGCCTTTGAATTTCCAATCGAATTAGCCTTTTTTGAAGTTTCTACGACAGCGCCTTCTATAAAAAACTTACTTGCGCCCAGGGCATAACTTAAAACCCTTGTCCTGAGAGTTGTGGGGGAGTGTCTTTCTCAAAAACATATTTTCTATCTGGAAATCAACTAGCCTACGCTAAACAAAATGGCTATCTCAAAATTTTGATTGGATGTGTTTGGGTGAATGATGGACGTGGGGGGGGCTAGTTGCCCTCCAATCACTTTCGACTATCAAAAAGGGCACTAGCCCTTTGAATTTCCAATCAGATGAGCCCCTTTTGAAGTTTCTATGACAAGGCTTTCTATAAAGACTTTGTATACCCTACGACATAACTTAAAACCCTTACCCTGAGGTTTGTTGGGGATTGTCCTCCACAAAAACATATTTTCTATCTGGAAATCAACTACGCTGAACAAAATGGCTATATTAAAACTTTCATTGGTTGTGTTTGGGGGAATGATGGGCGTGGAGGAGGGGCTAGTTCCCCTCCAATCACTTTTGACTATTAAGAAGGGAACTAGCCCTTTGATTTTCCAAAAGAATGAGCCTGTTTTGAAGTTTCTACGAAAAAGCCTTAAGAATCCTTCTATGCCCCCAGGACGTAATTTAAACCCGCTGCCATGTGGGTTTTTGGGGTGTGTCTTCCTCTTAAAAAACATATTTTCTGTCTGCAAATCAACTAGCCAACGCTGAACAAAATGGCTATCTCAAAATTCTTATTTGATGTGTTTGGGGGAATGATGGGCGTGGGGGCTAGTTGCCCTCCAATCACTTTCAACTATTCCCAATCGAATGAGCCTGTTTTGAAGTTTCTACGACAACGCCTTCTATAAAAAAAACCTTATATGCCCCCAGGGCATAACTTAAAACCTTTGCCCTGAGGGTTGTGGGAGAGTGTCCTCCTCAAAAACATATTTTCTATGTGAAAATCAACTACGCTGAACAAAATGGCTATCTCAAAATTTTGATTGGATGTGTTTGGGGGAATTATGGGAGTGGGGGGGGGGGCTACTTGCCCTTCAATCACTTTCGAGTATTAAAAAAGGCAAACGCCCTTTGAATTTCAAATTGAATAAGCCTGTTTTCAAGTTTTTACGGCAACGCCTTCTATAAAAACCTTTTATGCCCCTAGGGCATAACTTAAAACCCTTGCTCCGGGGGTTGTGGGGGATTGTCCTCCTCAGAAAGATATTTTCTATATGGAAATCAGCTACGCTGACAAAATGCTATATCTCAAAATTTTGATTTGATGTGGTTGGGGGAATGATGGGCGTGGGGGGGGGCTAGTTGCCCTCCAATCACGTTTGACTATTAAAAAGGGCACTAGCCCTTTGAATTTCCAATCGAATGAGCCTGTTTTGAAGTTTTTCTATAAAAAGCCTTATATGCCCCCAGGGCTTAAGTTAAAACCATTGCCCTGAGGGTTGTGGGGGAGTGTCCTCCTCAAAAACATATTTTCTATCTTGAAATCAACTACGCTGAACAAAATGTCCAACTCAAAATTTTGATTGGATGTGTTTGGGGGAATGATGGGCGTGGGGGGGGGGGGCTAGTTACCCTCCAATCACTTTCGACGATTAAAAAGGGCACTAGCCGTTTGAATTTCCAATTGAATCAACCTGTTTTGGATTTTCTACGACAACGCCGTCAATAAAAACCTTATATGCCCCCAGGGCATAACTTAAAACCCTTGCCCTGAGGGTTGTGAGGGAGTGTCCTCCTCAAAAACACATTTTCTATCTTGAAATCAACTACGCTGAACAAAAAGGCTATCTCACAATTTTGATTGGATGTGTTTGGGGAATGATGGGCCTGGGGGGGGGGCTAGTTGCCCTCCAATCACTTTTGACTATTAACAAGGGCACTAGCCCTTTGAATTTCCAATCGAATGAGCCTGTTTTGAAGTTTTTACGACAACGCCGTCAATAAAAACCTTATATGCCCCCAGGGCATAACTTAAAACCCTTGCCCTGAGGGTTGTGGGGTAGTATCCTCCTCAAAAACATATTTTCTATCTGGAAATCAACTACGCTGAACAAAATGGCTAATTCAAAATTTTGATTGGATGGGTTGGGGGGAATGCTGGGCTTGGGGGGGGCTAGTTGCCCTCCAATCACTTTCGAGTATTAAAATGGGCACTAGCCACTCCAATTTCCAATCGAATGAGCTCTTTTCGAAGTTTCTACGACGACTCGGGTATGGAGCCCGGGTATGGAGAAAAAAAAAAAAACACATTGTGCCCACATCGTTCTTTAATTAGGCAGCGCTAGCGCGCTGCCTATGATAATATAAATGACTTAAATTCATAAAAAAAAGCTCAGATTTTTTGTCACAAAAACAAAGAAAATCGGACATCACAGACTTTTAAAGCCAGATTTATTTCTCCTTTTTTTGTCTGTTAATGGGCTTTCCTTTAACTCAGTCACTGTCTACGGGTATAGGTGTTTACCCCCCCCCCCCCCTCTCCAAAGGAAATGTCTTTCGCTGGAAAATACCCACTCGTGGAAAATAGGGTTTTCCAAAATGGAATATTTTATTTGGGTTTTGTTATTTTTTAGTTTAGCTGAGAAGTGCTAAGGATAGTGGAAAAGATGAATTTATGTGTAAGTCTTGCCCCCCCCCTCCTCCGTGCAAAAATGGTCGTCTCGTGGAAAACCAATGACAAAGACTATCTGTAAGCAATGTAGAAATTACAAAACTTAAAAAGGTACTTAAACTTCCGCAATGGGGTTCTCTGATTGTTTCGTAGCTACGGAGAGAGGAGATACCTCAAAGGGTGCATTTTAATGCCAAAACATCTCAACTCTCATTGAGCTTTCGGATAAATACAGAATTAGCTCTAGGGAAGAGACGAGAGGAAGACGGAGGTAGAAATCAGTTATAATCTCTAGGCAGTTCTAGTCTTTTTTTATAAGTAGAAAGTGATTGGATACCAACTAACTGCAAGGGGTATTTTTCGGGCAGAAATTTTTCACGGGGAGATAATTTCCAGGGGGGAGGGGATTTTCCGTGAGGTGGTATTTCCCGGAGGTGTTTTCCACAGGAGTTGTTTTTCTGGGGGGGGGGGGGGGTTGTCTTCCAATCACTTTTTACTTTTAAAAAGGGCACTAAAACTTTCAATTTCCAATCGAACAATTAAACGTAATTAACAAAAAAAAAAAAAAACAGAGTCCACGGGGCAAGGGCTGTAGGTTATTGCAAGTTACCCATTGTTAAAATTTAAGGATTTCATACAAACTTTGGAGAAGGCTCATTCGACTGGAAATTGAAATTTCAAGTTCAATTTTGAAAAATCAAAGGTAATGAGAAAACAATCAGCCTCTCCCTCTTAACCACCATTTTCCCCCAAATGCATCCGATCAAAATTAAGAAAAAAATTGTTTTTTTTTTCAAAATAGTCTGAAGGTAAAAAAAACCATGCCTCTGAGGTTAACAGGCCCACCAGCAGCTCCCGAAGCAAGGGCTATAAGTTAAGCTAGTTCTTCAATGTTAACAAATAAGGTTTTTATGGATAAGATTTTTTATGAACTTGGGGGGGGCCCATGCGATTGGAAATCAAAAGTTCCAGTGCACTTTTTAAGAGTTAAAGGTGATCGAAGGGCTTCCACCCCATCCTCTTTTTTCTCCAAATACATCCGATCGATAATCTTGAGATGACGATTTTAGTTAAATCAGATTAAAGGTTAAATAACTATGCATCCAGGATTCACAACCCTTAGCCTCTGGTGCAAGGGTTGTAAGTTATGCAAGTTGCCTATTGTTAACATTACAAGGTGTTTTTTTTTTTTATCAAAAAGAGAGGGCGTGCTTGATCCTATAAATAAAAAAAAAACATTGAACGTTAAAGTCAAACCTTAGGGGAAAATGTCAAGAAGAATGCCAAACACAATCAAAAGACGTAAAGAAAGAAAAACGAGCAAAAATTGGATTTTTAAAGGCAAAATGAAAATACTGACAAAACACAACAAAGCGAATATTTCGTGGGGAAAAACGCCTCTCTTCTTCAGCGCAAAACGAAAAAATATAATCAATGAGAGTGCCAAAGAACAAGCTAACAAATAAAACTAATGAGAGACGAAACCTGCCAGACGGGTTATTTTCAAGAGACCGCTATTGAGAAATAGAATGCAAAGCGTAGTTTTCATTGCGTTTACGATATTTAAACAGTTGTTTTGGGGTTTAGGGGGGGAGGTACCTAGGTTAGGTTAGGTGATGTATATAATATATGCTATGCTTTACCACCCCAACCCCCACCCTACTGTGCAAATATATAGCCCAAATTTGTTTCTAAACTATTATATATACATCCTATTTTATTTTATTTCATTAGCATAAACCAAAGTTGACTTCTTTAGAAGTGTCGTTATAATGCACCAGTACCAAAAAAGGCATCGTTCATAAATATTGCCTTTTAATCTCTGTTGTTGTTATTATGATGTGGCTTGGGCATAATACTTCAAAGATGCACTTGCTTTTTTCCCTTTCCTGTGAAAATAATTGTCTCTTGAGACTTGAGAATAAATATATAAGCTACCGTATGTGTATGATACAAACCAGATTTCCAAATTTATGCTGAATACATGACAACAAAATCGTAATCTGAAAACTGTCCAGATGTTCACCGATGCATGAAGCTATTTTTCTTTTTTTTTGGGGGGGGGGGGGAGACATTTTGCAGTTTTTAGAGTAAAAATAAAAATAAGGGACTTTTCAAAACCTATGGGGGAGTATTTTTTTCGAATTTGTCAATGAAAATACCTAAAAATTGGTGTGTTCCATTTTCTGAGGCTGAAAATTACCCCCTCTCCCTGTCACTCCCAGATGACACCCGTGGATGTGGACGGGGGGAGGGTTTTGAAAAGCGTTGAATCATATGAAAAATGAGAACAAACCACAAAATAGTATAGATATAATCACAACATACTTGGGCTACAACACGGAAGTCGCCCCTCCTCCCGGAAAATAAGCCTACCACAAGGAAAATTCCTGCCCTGGGAAAATCTCCCCACGTAAAATTGAGCAGCCAAAGAGAAAGTACAAAATAGGTACCTCTTCTATTGCAGTATAATATCCAATATTTTTTTAGTTTGACTACGTGTTCTTTAAATATATATATATATATATATATATATATATATATATATATATATATATATATACCTCTTAAATTAGATATATATATATATATATATATATATATATATATATATATATATATATATATACTAATTTAAGAGGTATATATATATATATATATATATATATATATATATATCTTAAATTAGATAGTTCTTTTATTTTGGCATATTACCGTTTTTTTTTTAGTTAGGTTGCATGATCTTTATATTATATTTTAAAGAGAAAAACAAAAAAATGCTCTTTAAAGTAGATAGCTCTTTTATTTTGGCATAATACCCTATATTTTTTAGTCACATCACATGTTATTTAAACTTTTGGATCTAAACTTGGCGAAGCAGCTTAAAAATAAATAAACAAATATTAATACATTGAAGGATTGAACCCTTATGGCTCTTAACTATGGGAAACAGTATATGATTGCCTCTGACTTTAACAGGTGAGTAGAACTTTCGATTTCCCTTCTAATGAACAACCGAAGTTATCCAGGGGGATATGACGAAGGGGAATTATCCGGGGGAAGTTTTTCCAGTGGGAGAAACGCCTAGAACCTTAAACCAGACCGATGAAAATGTGGTACTGCACTAAAAGCTTCGTTATTTTGATACTATCAAAAGAAAAATTGGAGAAAATTGGGTTTTTAGATATGAGTAGACTTGAGATGGATCCGGGGGGTGAAAATGTTTTATTTTAATTTCCTTGATATTTCAAAATTTAAATCATTGTCTAAAAAAATCGAGAAGCTTTATAAAATATTTTAGTACTCATTTCCAGGTCAGACCAGAAATTATTTAACCTGAAATAACGAACAAATAACCACCAATCATCTGAATAAACTACAAGCAGTCGTTTGCAATAATACACTACCGACTGATTTTAACATTGAAGATTAAAAACCTTTCCAGGATTATATTCTCACCAAAACTTCGACCGTGCATGTAAAATTATTTTTGTTCAACTTATTTTGCTGGTTGAGGATCAAGGCCATTCGTCTAATTTGAGATATTCGAGACCACAACTTTTCAGATTTATAAGCAATATTGTACATTGTTAATGTAGTCTATATTTTTTTCGTTGACAGATTACTATTTTTTTATTTTTTTTTTATATTTTTTTTTATGTATTTTTTGTTTGAGTTATTGAGGATGGATTTGTTATTGTTTTTTTTTTTTTTTTTTAAGGCGATAACGAGTTTTATCAATTATCTATCATTTGCTAATATGTTTTATTGGTTTTTATTTACAGAAAATTGATTTAGACTTCAATGATCCCTAGCAACAAACTTAAATGAGCTTTTGCACAATAACTCACTGACAGGCACGTATGCAGAGGGTAAACCTTCGAGCCCATCCCCCTGAATTTTTTTTTTACATTTTCTTCGTTAATATCTTATTTTTTGTATACATAATTCACCTTTTTTAATTTGCCCCCACTCTCCAAAACATGTCTTGTGTGTGTACCTTTTTGCACAATTTTTTAAACAGGGAACTTTTTTAGGGTTATGTATTTTTTAGAATTTATATTCTCACTGATAACTAATTATGTTGTATATGTTGTCTGTATGGCACCCCTCCCACGCCCCTTTTTCCAAATGACATCCGATCAAAATTTAGAATAGTCATCGGTTCAGTGTAGTTGAAAGGTCCAATAAATGCACCTCTGGAGATGACATGAGCCCCCACAGACCCTGGTGAAAGGGTTGTAAGTTATGCAATATCCCATACAGTATTTGGTATTGGAAATTCTTTGGGGGATTTCCTGCGGGTGGGGGAGGCTCATGGGGAGAATTTTCCGTGGGTACGAAAATTTCAAGGGAAATTTTGCCCGGGGGAAATCCTCACATGATTTGAAAAACGGTTAGAAATTAAATAAAAAATAGAATTTTCTTGTAGTAAAATAAGGAGCAACATTAAAACTTAAAACGAATAGAAATTATTCCGTAAATAAAGGGGGCTGTCCCTTGCTTATCTCTCGCCCTTTACGCTAAACTTTGACTTTCTGTTACAGTTCTTCAAAAAAGACTGCCTAAACAGGCAGACAAGGGCAGTTGAATTTGAATGAAAAATATTTTTAGAGAACTTTAAGACTTTAGAGTAAAGGGCGAGGGATGAGGAAGGACAGTCCCCTTCATATTCTTAATAAATTCTGTTTGTTTTCAGTTTTAATTTTGCTCCTTACTTTCAGTTGAAATTTTTTAAATTAATTGGTGGAAAAGGCTCAAGATTTTCCCCGCACTAAGTTCTGATTGTTTTTCTGTCCTTCAGGATGTAATTTCTTTGTTAATCGACTTTGCTATGTCAAACAGATCGTCGCTCATTTATATGTAGATATTACCGTTTATTTTGCAACGCAGGTGCTCTGCACATGTGACCACTGTTGTAGCTACTACTAGTGTGTCAGAAAGGTAATTATTACCCTGCCCCAGCGAGTAAGTAGAGCAGTACGATAGATCCACGTCTTTTAATTTTCACGTCTTGGTTTAGCTAATAGTACGTGCCAGATGTCTACGTCATTACATACTTTTTTTGGAGGGGGGGGGCACTAATACTTATACATGCAAAAGTAGGGGATTTGTTTGAAATATATATGAAACTTTTAGGAAAGTATTTTATTATTTTTGTTTTATGGGGAGGTGGTTTAAGTCTTTTTAACACAAACTAAGGAATTAACACAAATTATTTAATGGAAATTATATTCGTTTCTCATCTTACTGCCGAATTTGCACAATGACATCTTACTGCCATTACTGCCGAATTCGTAATGCTAAAGTCTCAGTCCATGCATTACAAGAAAAGAGACTATTTCACATACCTTTTCAATTTGTTAATGATTCGTTAAATTGAGGGAAATATTCACACGTAGCAATCATTTTGAATCGTTCAGAAGTCAAATCGACTAAGTTTACTTCTACTTTAGATAACTATCTTACTAAAGTTACTACGTCAACTTCTATAGGTCCATTTTATGTTTTTTTTTATTTATTGTAATATAATAATTTAAGGACTTTTATTACTGTGAATCTGTTCATATCTATTTACTAGAAAAAAGAAATACTTCTAAAAGGCTTTCACCCTTGTATATACAAATTTGTTTAAAATGTAGTAGAATACAATTAATCAAGGGCAGATCCAGGATTTTTTTTTTGGGGGGGGGGTTACTAATTTTTTACTCAGTTTTCGACTAATTTTACTGATTTTTACCAAGGTTTTACTAATTTTCGACTTATTTTCGACTCGGTCAATTTTTTTTTGGGGGGGGGGGGTTCAAACCGGGTAACCCCCCCCCCCCTGGATACGGCCTTGCAATTAATTGATTTTAATTTGTAAAGTTTTAAAGTTAGCTATAGGGCATGTTTTTTTTTAGACAGTTCTTTTGTATGTGTTTTTTTCTTTTTTTATTGTTACTTCACTTTATTATCATGTTAGTGCGTCAAAAATAAAATTTTTATTACTAGTATAGGCTTTTCTGTATAAGCTATTTTTATTTCAAGACTTGCACACGTTGCAACTGTCATCAAACAGTTTGTGGTAACGAACTGTAAGTAAGGAGCGACCCGACTCAATGGTATCCGAAACTCTAGAAAACGGTATTTTGATACCAATAGATACTTCAAAATCAGATCAGATTTTAATGCTGATTTCAAATATATAAGTTTTATCAAGTTTAGTCCTACCCATCAAAAGTTACATGCCTGAGAAAATTTGGCTGATCGAAAAAAGGGGGAAAGACCCCTAAAATTTATAGAACCTTAATGAAAATCACACCATCATATTCAGCGTATCAGAGAACCCTACTGTAGAGGTTTCAAGCTCCTATCTACAAAAATGTGGAATTTGCATTTTTTGCCAGAAGATAGATCACGGATGCGTGTTTATTTTTTTTTCCCAGGGGTGATCGTATCGACCCAGTGGTCCTAGAATATCGTGGGAGGGCTCATTGGATGCAAAATTATAAGTTCTAGTGCCCTTTTTAAGTGACCAAAAAAGTGGAGGGCAACTAGCCCCCCTCCCAAGCTCATTTTTTTCCAAAGTCACCCGATCAAAATTTTGAGATAGCCATTTTGTTCAGCTAGTTCGAAAATATGATAAGTATATCTTTTAGCATGACTTAATCCTCCGAAGTTCCCGGGGGACGGCTGAAAGTTGTGAACTTTACCCAATTTTAACATATAGTATTGGTTATTGGGAAGTATACAGACGTTTTCAGGGGGATTTTTTCTGGTTATGGGGGGTTGGGTGGGTCGGGGGTTATGTGGGAGGATCTTTCCATGAAGGAAGTTTTCATGGGGGAAGGGACATTGCTATGAAGGGGACGCTGGATTTCCCAGCATTATTTAAAAAAGATCAGAAATTAAGTATAAAAAAAACAAGTTTTTTAACTGCAACAGCAGCAACATCAAAACTTAAAACGGACAGAAACTATTACACATATTAGTGGGTTCACCCTCTAGTCAATACCTCGCTCTTTACGCCAACATTTGTTTAGTACTTTCATAAGGGCTATTTATTCTAATTAACGACCTTTGTGATTAAGCGGTCATTTTTAAAGAATTGGAACAAAATTCGAACTTTAAGCTTAAAGAGCAAGGTACTAGAGGGCGAACCCCCTAATATACGTATTAAAAATATATGAATATAGAACTTCGTTACGTAAGTTAATTCGTAAGTTACGTATATTTATTACTAATAAAAACATTTGTAAATAAAATTAAACAAGTTTCGAGAAAGCCATTTAACAAATGAAAATAAAATAAATATGCAAATTTGGTTTTAATTATTCATGTACGGTGAGCCAAAATCAAAACCTGTCTAAATTCGAAAACGTTCAAAAATTAAATAAAAAAAAGTTTTTTTTATCTGAAAGTGAGGAACGACGTTAAAACTTAAAACGAACAGAAATTATTCCGTATATGAAAAGGACTGTCCCTTCCTCAACGCCTCGCACTTTACGCTAAAGTTTGACTTTCTCACAACTCTATTTTTTAAACAATAAAAATCTTTAGCGTAAAGAGCGAGGTGTTGAGGAGGGGACAGCCCCTTTCATATAATTTCTGTTCGTTTTAAGTTTTAACGTCGTTCCTTACTTTCAGTTAAAAAAAACTTGTTTTTTTTATTTAATTTGGTTCAAGCTCCTCTATCTCATTTCTGAATTTATTGATCAAAAAACAATTTGCGGTAATCACCTGACCTGTTCAGAAGTCAAATCCATTAACTCCTTTTTTGTTAGTAATATGAGATTTTAGCTTAATTGACTAAGCAAAAACTTAATTGACTCTAAGCAGGTAGCTCTGTAGGTATGCACAAAGGGCATTTGGACCTTATCCAAAGGGCTCCAGGGGCGAACGTAGGGGGGCCGGAGACCCCCCAAGATTTTTATGATTCCCTCATTCTGTTTTTTTTACTCTTTTTTAAGTAAACTTGTGAATTTGGTCAATTATTGCTGCCGTTGTAGCATTGCCCCCTTCCCCCCAAGATTTTGCTCCAGATCCGCCTTTGAAAGGCTCAAGGACTTATGAAATTTCCTCATTGTCTTGTATTTACCCTAAAATTTGCCTTTTTTGTATTTATCGAAATTGTTTCTGCCCCCCCCCCCTAGAAAAATTCTATATGCTTGGATGTGTAGCCTATATTCAACAAGATAATCAAGCCATTCAACGATAGAGGTCTTTTAGACGTCAATTTGACTGACTGAATGCTAATCTACGTGTTCTCTAACCTGAAAAACCTAAGCAATCACAAGAAATCATTTTTTTTAAGGCAAGCAAGTTTTTAGTTTTTCTTCCTTTCCACCCAATTCTATGTTCATGTATCTTTACTAATAATACCGTTACTAGTCCTTACATAATTTTGACTCTTTTAGAGGCAACGCTGTAGCGTTGCCTATAGTAAAGGCCATACGGCTCCAATATTTTATGTTTTGTTTTTTTTTCCCCAGAGGCACTTCATATGGAAGGGGTCGTCGTAGAAACTTCAAAGGGGGCTCATTCGATTGGAAATTGAGAGTTCTAGTGCCCTTATTAATAGTCGAAAATTATTGGAGGCCCCCCCCACGCCCATCATTCCCCCAAACACATCCAATCAAAATTTTGAGATAGCCATTTTGTTCAGCGTAGTTGATTTCCAGATAGAAAATATATTTTTGAGGAAGACACTCCCCACAACCCTGGGGCGCAAGGGTTTTACGTTATCCCCTGGGGGCATATAAAGTTTTTATAGAAGGCGTTGTCGTAGAAACTTCAAAACAGGTTCATTCGATTGGAAATTAAAGGACTAGTGCCCTTTTTAATAGTCGAAAGGGACTGGAGTGCAACTAGCCCCCCCCCCCCCTACGCCCATCATTTCCCCAAACCACATCCAATCAAAATTTTGAGATAGCCATTTTGTTCAGCGTAGTTGATTTACTGATAGAAAATATGTTTTTGAGGAGAACACTCCCCCAAACCCTCAGGCGCAAGGGTTTTTACGTTATGCCCTGGGGCATATAAAGTTTTTATAGATGGCGTTGTCGTAGAAACCTCAAAAAAGGCTCATTCGATTGGAAATTCAAAAAGCTAGTGCCCATTTTAATAGTCGAAAGCGATTGGAGGGTAACTAGCCCCCGCCCCCCCACGCCCATCATTCCCCCAAACACATCCAATCAAAATTTTGAGATAGCCATTTTGTTCAGCGTAGTTGATTTCCAGATAGAAAATATATTTTTGAGGAGGGCACTCCCCCATAACCCTCAGGGCAAGGGTTTTAAGTTATGCCCTGTGGGCATATAAGGTTTTTATAGACGGCGTTATTGTAGAAACTTCAAAAAAGGCTCATTCGATTAGAAATTCAAAGGGCTATTGCCCTTTTTAATAGTGCGAAAGTGATTACAGGCTAACTAGCCCCCCCCACGCCCATCATTCCCCAAAATACATCCAATCAAAATTTTGACATAGGCATTTTATTCAGCGATGTTAATTTCCAGATAAAACATATGTTTTTAGGGGGGGGAATCCCTCGAAACCCTTGCAGCAACGGTTTTAGGTTATACCCTGGGGGCATATAAGGTTTTTATAGAAGGCGTTGTCGTAGAAACTTCAAGAAAGGCTCATTCGATTGGAAATTCAAAGGGCTAGTGCCCTTTTTAATAGTCGAAAGTGATTGGAGAGCAACTAGCCCCCTCCCCCCCCACGCCCATCATTCCTCTCAACACATTCAATCAAAATTTTCAGATAGCCATTTTGTTCAGCCTAGTTGATTTTCAGATAGAAAATATGCTTTTGAGGGGGACACTCCCTCACAACCCTCAAGGCAAGGGTTTTAAGTTATACCCTGGGTGCATATAAGGTTTTTATACACGGCGGTGTTGTAGAAACTTCAAAAAAGGCTCATTTAATTGAAATTTCAAAGGGCTAATCCCTTTTTAATTGTCGAAAGTGATTTGAGGGCAACTAATCCCCCTCTCACGCCCACCTTTTCCCCAAGCACATCCAATCAATATTTTGAGACAGCCATTTTATTAAACGTAGTTTTAAGTTCTGGAAATTAGGTCTTTGAGGATTAAATATCCCCCACTGCCCGCAGGGAAAGGGTTGTAAGTTATGTTCTGGGGGCATATATTGTTTTGTATGGACGACATGATAGTAGAAGGTTACTGGTGGACTATTTTGACTTGAAATTATAATTTATAGTTAAATTTTTAAGTTTCAAAGTATGTTGGAGGGTACCCGGCTCCGCCTCCCCACTAACTAATATTTTCCCCCATACATCTTATACAAATTTTAAGATAGCTATTTTGTTAAAAATAGTTCATAGATTATGTAACAAAAATTCCGGTGTTAGTCATAGCCCACTAGACCGGGGGCAGGCGTTATGTTATGCCCTGGGAGCATTTATGGGTCTCATGCGAAGGGATGCACGTATTAACTTTAAAGAGGTATCCATTCGATTGGAACCCACTCTGAAAGTTTGTACGAGTATCACTCTTTAAGCCATAAGAGACTGGAGTACACCTGTCCCCCAGCTCCAGCGATCCTTTTTTCTTCAACCCCATCCAATAAGAGCGTTGAGATATCTTTTTTAAATAGTTCAGAGACCGTTTATCTGATCAGACTCAGGGGTCAACAGCATCTTTCAGGGCCCGAGGGCAGGTATCGTAAAGTGAGCTTTGTGGAATATATGGTTCTTATTGAACGGATGTTCGTAACAAAACTCAGAGATGGCTCATTCGATTGGAAATTGAAATTTCTATCAGATGTATTTGGGGTGAAAAGGGTATTGGAGGGCCAGTTAGCCCTCTGACCACTTTTGACTCTCAAATAGGGCTGGATCTCAATATCTAATTTTGAGATGAGGCATCTCCGAAGTTATACGAGCATCCCTTCTCAAACGTCAGATAACATATAACTCAGGCATCAGGTCACAACGCCTGCCAGGGCCCGGGGGCAGGCGTTGTAATTGACGCCCTGGGGCATTTGTTGTTCGTACTGAAAGGGATGCTCGTATAAACTTCGGAGAGGGCTCATCTTAAGATTGGATATTGAAATCCAGCCCTTTTTGAGGTCAAAAGGGATCGTGAGGGCTAACTGGCCCTCCAAGTACCTTTTGCCCCGAAATACATCTGACTAGAAATTTCAATTTCCGATCAAGTGAGCCATCTCTGAGTTTGTTACGAACATCGCTTCAATAAGAATCATATATCACCAAGGACATAACTTTACGATACCTGGTCCTTGTCTTTAAGAATATGTTGACTTCTGAGGTTTCAGATAATACGGACTCTGAACTGTGTTGACACAAGACCCCTCCAAGCTCCTAGGGCTGGGTCAGGCGATAAAAGTATCGCTGGCTGGAGGGCATATATGGTTCTTATGGAAGCGTATACTCGTATAAACTTCAGAGAGGGTTCATTTGAATCGAATATACCCTTAAAAGTTGATAGAGTATCATTTTCATAAGAGTGAAAAATGATCGGAGGGCAACTAGCTCCTCATCCCCCTCCATGCCTTTGGGCGTATCGGATGGATAAACCCATCCGATAAAAATTTCAGGTGACTTTTTTGTTAAAAATAGTTCAACCATCAGATATTGAAACTCCAGGGTCAACACAACCTCCCAGGGCCCAGGGACGGTGTTGTAAGTTATCCTCTGGGGATTTATATGGTTTTTATAGAAGGGATACTCGTATAAACTTCAGAGAGGGCTCATTTGATTGAAAATAAAAATTTCTAGTTCACTTTTAAAGAGTTAAAAGAGACTGAAGCTTAATCTAGTCCTCCCGCACCCTTTTTCCCCAAACCCATCCGATAAAAATTTTGAGATAACCATTTCGTTAAAAATAGTTCAGACATCAGATAATAAAAACTACGAGGTGGACACAAACCCTTTTTTTTACTTTGATATTGCTACTTTGATATTAGTTTTAATACTTTGATCAATATTTAATTTTTTTTAAGTTTGATTTTGCAATAAGAAATTTTTAAAAACTTGAAATTTTTTGCAATCAAAAACGAACAAAAATTAATTGTAAAAAAGAAAAGTAAAGGCCATTTTAAACTTAAGCTTAGCAGATACAAATACCTTTTAAAATTCAAACTCAAAACGATCAGAAATTACTATTAAAAGTCTAAAACCTACTGCGTCATTGTCGCTTTACTGAAAACTATATGCGTCTTGAACAGTCTTGGAAAGTATTAACAACATCAAATTGAATATTTGATGTATAATGATAATAATTATTGAAAGATCCATCAGTTCAAGATTTTATTTCGCTTTATTTTTATTTTTATTTTAAATGCTTTAAGAACTGAAAAAGAAAATATTTTTAATATAATCCGTTTTCAGTGACGTGCCATTGACGCAGTAGGCTTTTGATTTTTATTTACAGTTAGGGAAGTAGGCAGTGTCAATCATTTTTTTATAGTAAAACTATATTCTTCTTTAACAACTTTAAAAAGAGGTAATAAATTAAACTGAGTATTTTATGTATAACGATATTAATTGCTGAAAGCTCATCAGTTCAAAATGTTACTATAATTTTAATGTTTATTTTCAGAGATAAGTACAAAAGAAAATATTTGTCACAAAAGTGGTTTTCAGTAAGCGCCAATGACGCAGTAGGTTTTTGACTTACAGTGAGAGAAGGAGGTCATACCCAAACTCTTGTTTGTGGTGATTTTTGATTGTTTCAAGCTTAATTTACATATTCAATTTCAGCTTTACTCGTTTAAAGATTTATTTATTAATTTACATTAATATCTATTGTATGTTTGTTTGCATTGATTTTTTATTTAATTTCTGTTCGTTTCAAGTTTCAGTTGAGCTTTAATAGCAAACTATTTGTTTCGGTTTAAGCTTGATTTTCATATTCAATCTAAGCTTACTCGCTCTAAGGTCTATTTATTCATTTATATCATTACTTGTTGTATGTTTTTGCTATGATTGTTTATTTGATTTCTGTTCGTTTTGGGTTTCGTTTATTCTTTAATAGTAATTTCTGATCGTTTTGAGTTTGAATTTTAAAAGGTATTTGTATCTGCTGAGCTTAAGTTTAAAATGGCCTTTACTTTTCTTTGAAAAACTGATTTTTTCGGAAAGTTTTTTTTTAATTAATTACATTAAAGAATAAGAGGACCTCTGTAAGCCGTTCGACCTACCGAATATATTTCAGGTTTTCATGTGTGTTTTTTTTTCTTACTCTGTTCAATTATTTGTCTCTATTTTAGTGAAACTCTTAATCGTGGCGGATTATGTCTGTCGGTTTTTTTTTTTTTTTTTTTTTTTTTTTTTTTTTTTAATTCAGTCCTGTTTGTTCTTTTTGCTGTTTTCATGCCTGCATCCTTATAAATACATAATGTTGAAGTACTTCATCGTGTTACGTTTTTATTTGGAATTAATCCAATCATAATTTTTGTTTTAGCGGGAATTAAGGCTACAATTTCTGGTATTCAGGCTGATGAATTATTAATTCAATAGATAGATAGATAGATATTTATTGCAAAAAAGCCACAGGGCCATGGCAACACTAAATAGTACTCTTAAAAACTAAAACAAAAACAATTCAACAACGCATACAAAATAAAATAGGGGAAAAAACAACGACGAAATACAACTTAGAATATAAAATTTTTGAAGGTGTTTTACCAACCATTTTCTTAATCTTGGCTATACTATAGATAATACTGGACAAGAAAAAGATCTGCAAAGGAAGAAAATGGAGAATATTTGCCGAAAGTTAGGAAAAAAGCGCCCCTACTGCAGGGTATATGTGGGGGGGGGGCATTAAGGACTTCCTGCTTATTCAAATGAAATTAAAAAAAATATTATTATCTCTACCCCGAAAAAAATTCCATCGTCCGCGCCTGTCCTATAGTTAAAGATGGATTTTGTGGGTGACCTTTAAATTAAGGAAAAAAACACACTTTCTCTATATAGGAGGGATTCTAATGTTCGTATTCTAATATTTATGTATAATCTCCATTTAGCATATTTTATGAACAATTTATATAAGTATTTATATTTTTGAATTTTGGAAATAGAATCATTTTGTTCTATGTAATTTTTTGGAATTGACACATTTGCAATATTTTTGAATTAGGTGAAATTAAGGCTTCAACTTGTCATATTTAGGTGATGAATGATTAATTAAATATAGAATGATTTTGAACTGTTTTTACCAACCCTGTCTTCAAATCTAACTGCACTATAGACAATACTGAACAAGAAAAACTTGCAAATGAAGAAAATGGGAATTATTTCCTGAAAGCTTTGAGAAATAGCGCCTTATACCTGTATATACGCAGGGGGATTGTGGTCCGGAGCCCCCAGGAATCTTAGACTAACCTGAATTTCTGTGAACTGCCAATTCAAATTATATGAAAAAATATTATTATCCTTGCCCCTGAAAACATTCCCGCGTTCATGGCTGTCCTATAGTTAAAGATGAAACTTGCAAGGGAGGAAAGTAGGGGTTGATGAACCACTAATATGAAATAAATTGATCAGTTATATGCCTTTCATTATGTTGAGGACTATGGGGTCAATATATCTTTCAGTTTTTTCAAGGGGTCCTTCTAATTCAGTTTAAATGTGTCTTAGACGTCATCTGGGGACCAAACACTTCTGGGACCTTCAAAATGAATCAATATGTGAAATAAATTCATTAATTATGTCAAATAAATAAATTATATAAGGTAAACTAATCATTTAGGTATCTTTCAGTTTGTTGAAGACTATGAGCCAACAAAAGATTATTCCTACCGTGATTATATATCATTTATATATGCATTAATATATATACTAAATGTGCTGATTCCTATGCTAATTATATATTATATACGAATTATATATAAAATAAATTATATTAGGTAAACTAATCAATTAGGTATCTTCCAGTTTGTTGAAGACTATGAGCCAACAAAAGCTGATTCCAATCGTAATTATGTATGGATTTTATATAATATGTAATTGCATATTATACGTAAATTATATAATTATATATAAATTATTATATGTATTATACAATATTATTACTTTCGTAATTATATATTATATACGAGTTATGTATAAAAAAAATCATAAATTATATAAATTAAATAAATTACATAAGATAAACTGATTAATTATCTATCTTTCAGTTTGTTGAAGACTATGATTCAACAAAAACTGATTCGAATCGTAATTATGTATGGATTTTATATAATATGTAATTGCATATTATACGTAAATTATATAATTATATATAAATTATTATATGTATCATACATTATCATTTCTGTCATAATCATATATTATATACGATTCATGTATTAAATAAATTCATAAATTATATAAATTAAATAAATTACATAAGGTAAACTGATTAATTATCTATTTTTCAGTTTGTTGAAGACTATGAGCCAAAAAAGCTGATTCCAAACGTAATTATACATGGATTTTATATAATATGTAATTGCATATTATACATAAATTATACAATTATATATAAATCATTATATGTAACATTATTATTACTGTCGTAATTATATATTATATACGAGTTATGTATAAAATAAATCCATAAATTATATAAATTAAATAAATTACATAAGGTAAACTAATTAATTATCCTTCTTTCAGTTTGTTGAAGACTATGAGCCAACAAAGGCTGATTCTTACCGTAAAAAGGTTATGTTAGACGGTGAAGAAGCTCAAATTGACATCCTTGACACGGCGGGACAAGAAGATTATGCAGCCATTAGAGACAATTATTTTCGTTCTGGAGAAGGCTTCCTCTGTGTGTTTTCTATCACTGAGAGTGATAGTTTTGCTGCTACTCAAGAATTCAGGTTAGTGCGTTTTTTCAATTTCAGGTTCGATTATCGATCATACCGTTTTCATCTTCGATTATTGCTTATATCGATTGTCTTTTCGATTATAAAGCAATATTTTTATACCATTATCGGTCTTATTGATTATAGTTTATTGGTTACAGAAATTGTTTATAATAGAAAAAGTGATGGTTTTTTAAGAGAATAGAACATTTAGGACAAAATAAGTAGTGCTTATTATTAAATATTATTGTCTCTGTTCTTATTTCCGTTCGACAATTATTTCCGTTCTGGAAAAAGTTTCCTCTATGTGTGTTTTATATCATTGAGAGTAGTAGTTTTGCTACTTTTTTTTACCTCAAGAGCTACTCAAGAGTTCAGCTAAGTGCTTTTTTTACCGATTTCACGCTCGATTGTCAATTATTACGTTTTTATATTCGATTATTGCTTATATTGATTTTTTTATTGTGTCTCGATTTTTCATTTAATTATAGTTTATTGATTACGAAAATTGTATGTAAGATAAAAAACATAATTTATTTTAAAGTAAATAGAATATTTTCTTTAAAGTAAGTAGTGTTTTATATATAGAATATTTTTATTTCTATATTGTCAAAGAAAGTATGCGAAGAAAATAAAATATAGAATTCTATCAAATAGAATATTTTCATTTCTTTAAATGAAAGTAAGTGAAGTATGAGTCATCTATTGCTATTATTATCAGTACCAGGAGACCGAGCTTCGCTCTCCGAAAAGGAGACAGTTTTTTAATCTGTATCCCAAAACAACTTTACATTTCATTTATTTATTCGTTGTAGAAAGTAAAACATTGTGGTCTCGGTGTATTTTTGACAGTTTCATTCATTTATTTTTTTTTTCATCTGATTACCGAGTATATCGATTATAGTTTATTGGTTACGGATATTGTTTATATTATAGAAAAATTATCATTTCTTCAGAAGAGAAATAGAGCATCTAGAACAAAGCAAGTAAAGCTTATTATTATATACGCTATTATCGTTTTTATTGCATATTTTGGTTATATTATCTTAAAAAGAATTATTGTTGTTGTTAGTTTTTTGTTTTTTGATAATTCATACATTATCCTACTGGCCGTAGAAAGAATGGGAGTAGTAACAATTTCGAAATTTGCATAGTAGATATGAAAACATAATAATGCTATCTAAAATTTTATTTTATGTCAAAATTTTTTCCTTCAGCCATTTGTACATGTCCCACCATTTGATCATTTGGATCCAATTGAGTGAAAAATAAGCATTTAGTTTTGATAACAATTAAACAAACCTTAAATTTAATGAAAATAAATGAGCATTGTGCTGTACAATTGACAACTCTATCCATGGGATGATTGAAGGCCGTTTCCAATTTAATGAAAACATAAATTGAAGAAAAGTGAAAATTGAAAAAAGGTATCTAGTTATCAGTGAAAGATCAGAAACGTCGGCTTCAGATTCGGAAACCTTTATTGAAAAAAAAGTTGACGCGTACAAGAAAATAAAAAGATAGAAACAAGTAATAAAAAAAAATTGCAACTGATAAACTATAACTCACAACTGATAAACTAAAGTTATTAACACCAAAAATAAATTATTACGGTGTTAATATTACAAGTACAAACTTATGAAGTTTTTAGTTAAGTGATGCATTTCGCGTTTAACCGTCTTCACGTTTAGCCGTGAAAATAAATAAATAGAACTGATTAGTTAAATTTTAGATCGTTTTTCGAAAATGAAAACATTTACAACCTTTTGATTCTCAAAGATATTCCTACCTTAAAAGGAAACCTACACATTCTCAAGCTGTTTAGTGACATATACTTTTTGGTTTATTTCCTTCTTATTTTATTTTTATTTTATTTTGCCCTGTTGCTACCAAAACAGAATAACTTAATATGAAGGTCTTTTCCATCAAAAATTAAATCACCGGTGCTTTGTAATTTTTTAAAGGTAAATATGGTTCTGTAATTTGATAGCAATTCAAACAATCTGGTTTCATATTATTATATTGTACTTTAACTGTGTAGGTAATGTATTTCTGGGTCTAGGCGTTTACTCCCTGGGAAATACTCCCACGGAAAATACCCCCGCGGGAAATTTCTCCCGGAAATCCCCCCGCAGAAAATTTACAAATTGTTAATGTGGACATTTATCTTAATGCTAGATTTAACTCAATTGAATCAAATGATTTTTCATGAAATTATGTTTGGTGGTTCATAATTAAGCATCAATTACTACAAAAGAGGGACGGTGGGTCATTGTTTAGGCTGGGGCGGGGGGGTGCCATATGTCTAAAAGAGCACATTTCAATGCCCAAACTCTCTATTTTTCCATGAACCTTTAGATAAATATAGGAAAGGGTCTAAGGGGGATAGGAGTTAATCTATAGTCTTCCTTCATTTGGATCAATACTGGATAAGGGTGCTGTGGGGAGATGCCGCCTTTTTATTACACAAAACGTTTCTTGTATTTATTTTAAAGTTTGTTTTAACTAAACTGGTTTTCCTCGTATTTCTTAAATATTAGGTGAAGTGATGTGTAAGTACACACCAGCTATATGAAGGAGTGACGAGGGGCAGGTGCCTCAATGAGTACATTTTAGTGCCCAAATGTTCTAACTTTTATTGAACCTCCATATAAATATAGAATAAGTTTTGGGTGAGGGGGAGGTAGGAATTGATATCTAATTCCTCTTGATTCCCGAGAATAATTTTGGTCTCCACCTTTATTATTGGTATTGGGTGGATGGGTGGGGGTAATATTATCACTGCTATTGCTACAGTTTTTTCTATGTAGTTTAAACATTACATTCAAGTGCGTACAGGAAAAGAGGGGGTAAAGGCGAGGCTGGACATCATGGACCTTGCTAGGAAATTCTTGGGGGATTAGGGGGGATAACAAGTACTACCAAGAGCTTTGTTTTCATCAATTTTATATTTTCCTATTTTCCTATGCAAAATGTTTGAATGTATATAAACATGCGTATACAATGGATTTAAACATCTGAGAACACTATTCTGGAGGTCGTGGTGGCTTTAGCCACGTAAAAGAGCAAGTCATGCAGAACTTTCATCCACATGAATAGTAATACCCGTTCCCGACCACTCGAATTCCTTTAGTGAAATTATTATTAAGAATTTATTCAACAAAACTACTGTTCATCGAAACTTTTGACTAAATAATCAAATCTTGTCTAAAATGTTACTCGCAATCCAATATTTTAATTATTAAGCAGAGAACTGAAAAAGTAGGAAGTTATCAACCAATTTACAATTATTGGTACAATACGCTTTAACAGCAAGAAATTGTGTGTTTATTGGGCTGGTAGCCCACATTATATCCAGGTTAAGCCTGGGGATGATCTGAAAAACGATCAGAAACTAAATAAAAAAAAACAGCTCTTTCCAATTAAAAGTAAGAAGTAATATTAAAACTTGAAACAAAGATAAATTATTCTGTATATGAGGGGGACTGCCCCCTCCTCAAAACCTTACTCTTTATGCTAAAGTTCGACTTTTTGTCTAAATTCTTTAGAAACGACTGCTAAAACACTCAAGGGCCGTTGAACTAGAATACGAATTTTTTAAGACACTGTAGTTGGTTACAACTCATTCAGTAGCACTTGTTTAAAAGCAGGCTAAATCTTAAAAAAGTGCACTGGAACTTTCAATTTCATATTCAATGAGCCCCCTCCAAAATTTATTCGGCCTTCTTCGCATGAAAACCTTATATCTTGACAATGGGCAACTTGCCAGAAGACAGATCACGGATGCGTGTTTGCTGTTTTTTTTTTTTCGCAAGGGTGATTGTATCAAAATAATGGTCCTAGAAGATCGGGATAGGGTGCATTCGAGCGGAAATCTAAAGTTCTAGTGCCCTTTTTAAGTGACCAATAAGACTGGAAGGCAACTGGGCCCCCTTTCACGCCCATTTTTGCCAAAAAATTATTTGATCAAAATTTTGATGTAGCCATTTTGTTCAGTATAGTTGAAAGATCCAAAAATTATGTTCATAGGTGTAAAATGACCCCCACAGTCCGTGGGAAGCCTGTTATGAAATTCGCCTGTTGTTTACGTATAGAATTTGTTATTGGGAAGTATACATACATTTTTTTTTTTTGGGGGGGGGGGGGGTTTTGCGCGTTGGGTGGATTTATATAGGGAAAATATTTCTTGGGGAGGGTGAATATTACAGGGGAAATGTGACACTGGGAGGATTTGACATAATTACTATACGAAATTATTTTTAATTGTCTTAATTCTCTTTGCCAAATTTTTCATGTGGAGATGTTCCGTGAGAATTATCCAGGGGCTTTTTTCGTGTTTTTTGATATCCAGGAAATAATTTCCACGAAAGGGAGCGTTTCTGGAGGGATCGAGAAACCGATTAGAGACTAAAGTCTTATTCAAATGAAAGAATGGAAAATTTTTCAGGCTGAAACTTCCGCAAGCAATTTTACTGGGAGCGAGGACTCTCAGCGAGGATGGAACTGTCTTGAGGGAATTTTACGGGGGGGGTGCACTTTACGTTGGATGAAATTTCCACGGAGGAGGTTTCTGTGAGGGGGAGGGATATATTTTATAGAGGTTGGGCCAGATTTATCGGCATTATTTGAAAAACGAACAGAAATTATTCCATATATGAAGGGTTGTCTCCTCCTCAATACTTTGCTCTTTACGCTAAAGTTTGACTGTTTGTCCCAATTTCTTAAGAGTGTTTACTGAAACACAGGGGTAAGAATAGGAAGCTTTTTAAAAAGTGCTAACAGCTTTAGCGTAAAGAGCAAGGTATTGAGGAGGGGCAACTCTTTATATACAGAATAAATCTGCCAAAAGTAACATGCAAATTTGGTTTAATTTCTCATGTACGATGAGCCAAATTTGAACCTCCATTAGTTAAAAAACGTTCAGAAATCAAATAAAAAACAAGTTTTTTTAATTGAAAGTAAGGAGCTATATTAAAACTTGAAACGAACAGAAATTTTTCCGTATATGAAAGGGACTCTCCCCTCCTCAACGCCTCGCTCTTTACGCTAAAGTTTTTATGTTTCAAAAAGTAGAGTTGTGAAAGAGATTCAAACTTTAGCGTAAAGAGCGAGGCGTTGAGGAGGAAACAGCCCCTTTCATATACGGAATAATGTTCGTCTTAAGTTTTAATGTCGCTCATTACTTTCAATTAAAAAAAACTTGTTTCTTTTTATTTAATAGTGGCTAAAGCCTGTGAAATTCTGAAAAATAGATTGCACGGCCTCAAAATATATTTTTCTTTTGTCAATCAAACCCCCTAAAGCTTTGCTAACTCACTTGAATTTGGAGGGAAAGGGGGGGGAGGGGTACAATTTTTTAATAAAAATAAAAGTGTTTTCAAAAGCTAGGAGGGGGGCAGTTTTTATATTTTTCAATGAAGATACCAAAAACGACATTTTCGAAACCTAGGGAGAGGGACAGTTTTCCCTAGTGGTCACCCCAATAGGTGCTCCTGTACCCAATCCCCCCATAACAGCGCTCTATACATAGTGGGATCATCGGAATGCTCTACAAAGACAGTGTACGCCTGGTGTGTATCTCGTGTTGCGGAAATGTGCGTATGGTGCAATATGAAGCTGCGAGGGAGAACTTTACCAAGAGTGGTGTGAGGTCTACATCAGGTAGTATAGATTGGTAGCCCCTCGTTTAAACACGTTCACTTTAGAACGTGGTCTATAACAAGTTTGCATTTACGATTTAGGAATGGTTCAGCATTTTGTTCGAAAATTTTCATTGTGTTTCAGACTTGATTCTAAGTTAATCTAAGTTAGGCCGCCTTGGGTTAGACTAGTCTTGTTTATGAGTAACCCTTGTATGCTTCAGAAGCCCAAAATCAACTCGGGAGTTGAAGAGATTAACGGCTTTCAAACCACATGCGTAATTTTCTCTGCTAAGTGATAAAAAAACGTTAAGCATTACTTTACACATAAACAAGTCATTTCACACTAGGCTAATGTAAAAATCCATAAAACTATTATAATAATCGTCTAAAATCATCAGAGTTATCATCAGCTAACTATTCTAAAATTAAAAATGCGGATTCGACATGGAGATTTAAGCTTTTATATAGCGTGAAAGGCTCTCTAGTAAAAGATCATTTATAACTTTTCAAATTTATAAATTGGTCATCAATAAATTCCATTTTGTTGCTGCTGCGTTGAATTTTTCTTGACGTAACATAAACTTACGTAACGTAAGACACTCACAAGAGCTCAACTCTACCTAGCACTAATTGTTTTACGGACAATATTTCCTCCTTAAGATTACAGCACGTAACGTAAAGCTCTAAGTTATGTTAGTGTGAAAGGGTCTATGGGCGTAGTGTGAAAGAACCATCAAAAACCCTTCGGACGAGAAAAATTGCTCCTGTGAATAAAATAAAAACCGTATTCTTCTGATAAAAAACGCACGTAATAAAAGAAAATAAAAAATAAAAAACACGGTAACAAAAGCTCTTCTTTTCTAAGGAGCTGTTGTGAGTAGACCCACATTGACTATTTCAAGGAACCCGTGTTTTTGAAAGGCGTATTTAATAATGATGGTAAAGTAATCACAATCAGAGAGCAATTTGTTGTACATGTTAATTATGATGAATTATTTAATTTAATTAATATATTAGATTAATATGTTAATCAAAGAAAAATTGGATAGAATGGAGATGCAAGAGAAAGTCGGAGCAAGGTTGCTTATATGTATTTTAGTCACATTTTTACGAGTTGGACAAATTTTCGGGGGAGGGGTTCATACTCAGTACACCCCCCCCCTCCTGGATCTAGCCTTGTACTATGGCAATAATATATTTATGGCACACCCAAATAAAATAAATAATGTGCAATAAGTCTTGAGAGTGCCTTGTAATAAAAAAAACTAGTTAGCCAAATATGGCTATTCAGAATTATTTGCCAGTGTTGTCACCTGGGCCGTATCCAGGATTTATGTTTGGGGGGGGGAGTACAAAAAGACTTTAAAACTCATCAATTTTTTTGGCATTTTATTACGTTTTTACGGGTTGAACAAACATTTTTGGGGAGGAGGTCGAACTCCCTAACCTCTCCCCTGAATATGGCCTTGGTTGTCGCACAAACATAAGGTTTCAGAAATTAGAGATTAGTGCAGGTGGTCACCACGAGATAGGCGCCAAATATGAATTGGAATAGAATACGTTTCGTTTTCTTTCTTTATCTCGATCAAGTACCAGGGTAATATGACATTTGCTACATAATTAGGTAAAAGGATTATCTGTAATAAGATGCGCAAGTGACTGAGTCTTATGAAAAAGACGTAATGAGCCAATGTGGCTCTTCACATTCTTCAGAATTACATTACCAGTGTTGTTACATAAATATAAACTGTCAGAAATCAGGGTTTTTTTTGTCAGCAAACAGATAAATGTTAACGTTTTGTTTGAGCATGCCCAAAAATATTTTCAGATTTTTCGGAGCTGGTGCCTGGCAACTGTGATATTTAATATTTTTTAGAATTTCAAAATTTAAGAACATTCATAGTTATTTTTATTGAAAGGGAAAATGAAAAAAAAAAAAGAAGATGGTTCTGGTGCAATATGAGAGCGCCGCTACAAACTGTATGTAGAATTTCAAACGGGAAAAGCTACAGTCAAACGGGAGAGACAGATACCCGATTATAATGGTTTATGAAGAAAATAATAAGAATTACAAGTTACAATTATGCGCCCAGAACGCTGTAATGTCTTTCACAATCGCTGAAAAATAATTAGATAAAAGGATTATCTGTAATAAGATGCGCAAGTGACTTGAGTCTTCTGAAAAAGATATAATGGGCCAATGTTGCTCTTCAGAGTCTTCAGAATTACATTACCAGTGTTGTCACATAAATATAAACTGTCAGAAATCAGAGTGTTTTTTTTTTATCAGCAAACAGATAAATGTTAACGTTTTGTTTGAGCATGCCCAAAAATATTTTAAGATTTTTTGGAGCTGGTACCTGGCAACTGTGATATTTAATATTTTTTAGAATTTCAAAATTTAAGAACATTCATAGTTATTTTTATTGAAAAGGAAAATGAAAAAATAAAACAAAGAAAACGGTACTGGTGCATTATGCGGGCACCGCTATATACTGTATGTGGAATTTCAAACAGGAAAAGCTACAGTAAAACGGGAGAGACAGATACCCGATTATAATGGTTTATGAACAAAATAATAAAAATTTCAAGTTACAATTATGCGCCCAGAACGCTGTAATGTCTTTCACAATCGCTGAAAAATAATCTCAGCCTTCAGACTTCAGTTTCGCATGCCACATGTGCTCGGCTAAGTAAGCTGATAGATGTTGGCGGGCAGTACCTCGGTGTCGCTTATTTTGCGATTTGGCTGAGCCCCACATTCGCTCTACTTTTTGGGTGTATATATGCTTCTCTTACTCGTATAAAGTACTGACGTGTCCATTTGCGCACTCTTTTGTCTTGGGCAAAAGCCCCTTATCCTGTAAAAATTCAACTGCCTCTTTTTCTGTCTTTGGGAAATCCCAAATTGTAATTTTAACATTCATATTAGATCAATTCCACTCTAAGGACTGTTTTAGTACCGGGTATCTGTCTCTCCCGATTGACTGTAGCTCTATTCATCTAGATTGTTTGCTAGCCTGCCTAATGATCTCGTCAGAACTCGGCGTATCCTGGAATGGTTACATCGTCCGGGAGATATATGTATATTGTGTAGAGACTTCATCCTGTAGAAAATTTTTTTTAAGAAGGAACAATAAAAGTGCTGACTGACTGAAGATTGCTCAGTGGTATCAATTGGGAGAGGCCAGGTTGGGCCTATATCCCCTAGTCCCCCCCCTTTAGTTTCTGAATAGATACCTTGTTTTAGGGATTTTCGTTGAGAAAATGCCGGTTTTGGTATCTTTATTGAAAAAAATTATCAAATTTACCTTGATATTGAAAAATATATTTAGCCCCCCCCCCCTCCTAAACTTTCGCTAATTGGATGCCGCTAAGATTACTGATTAAACTACTCAGAGACATCAGATACAAAATGGGAAAATCGAAAGTCATGTGGACGCCTGCAACTCTTTACTGCGTAGCTGGGAGGGGGGGGGCGCAGATGCCTATGGGTAGTACTCTCACATTAGTTAAACTTTAAAGGTAAAGAAAAGGTAGTGGGCTTTGAGCTTTTTGCAGAACCTTTGGGGACTAATGTTTTGTGTTGGATAATCATATTTTAGGTACTTCCTAGTTGTATGCAACAGACAAAAATTATCAGACGAAATATTATTTTGCAAGACAATCGATAGTCAATAAACTTTTTCATTTTTCTAGTCAAGGTAGTGGTAAGCCTCATAAAGGTCAGGTGTTATACTAATGGCACTTCCACGCTCCAGCTCTAATGGTAGAGTTGCAGACGGTAGATCACCTTTTTCATGTTCCTAGTCAAGGCTGTAATACAGTCATAAAGGTCAGGAGGTTTACTAACGGCACTACCATGCTCAAGCTTTGGTGGAAGAGTTGTAAACCCTTTAATCCCTACTTTCAAACTCTAATGGTGGAGTTACAGGCGGTAGATGACCTTTTCGTATTCGTAGTTAAGGGGGCGGCAACCATCATAAAGGTCAGAAGGTGTACGAAAGGCACTGCAATACTCAAGCTCTGATGGTTGAGTTGCAAACCCTTCAAGCTTTTTGGTTTTTCCATTGTATTTTTGTATACCATTGTGGACTCACTCCAACTTCGGTTATAAAATCGAACTTAAAAATTGTAAATTATTGCCTTTATTTTTTTTTGAATATTTTATGAACTTTAAATCACGATTCATTGGGCCAAAAATATTCCATCCTCGTATTATTGTTGTTATTACTATTTTTAATCTTTATTTAATATATTTTGACTGTTTAGCAAATGGAAAAAGCAATATTGCATTATGTGTGATGCTGTCGTACTTAATGCCTGGAAATGCTTTTAAAGAGAGCAATACTGCACTCTTAATACATTCGCTGTAAAAAAGTTTTTCAAACATCGAACATAAAAACATAATATTAAACTGTATGTGATATTGTCATATTTTGTGCTTACAAATGTTCCAAGGATGAGCAACAGTACATTCTTTTTACAATTTATTGAAAAATACTCAAGTTTTTCAAAAAGAGAGGGAACAAATTAATCGGAATGATTCAAGTAAAATTATAAGAAAATTAATGGCATTCAAACGTGTCCCGTGTTTTCTAAGAGGCTAACAATACAGATCATCGTTTCACTATGAATAAAGCATGAACGAAGCCTTGAATTTCTTCTTCTTATGGGGGGAAGGGGGCCTCGTAAGAACGGTCAATTCAAACTCTGATGACTTCATCTGGTAAATAGCTTTTTAAGGCCCAAATGTCTACAATTTTGGTGTTTTTCAAGTTTTCTTCTGATTGATGTTTAACACATTTTTGGAATTCGTGAGGAGCAGTAAATACTGATACTGAAGTGCAGTTCCTGCGTGTGGGGGAGGACATTTGCTTGCTTTTATGCAAATCCTAATATCTTGGTGAATTTTCGAGCAAAAACAAGTCAACAATGAGCAACAGTGAACAAAAATAGTGTGATCTACATTTGCTTGCTATTATGCAAATCCTAATATCTTGGTGAATTTCCGAGCAAAAACAAGTCAACAATGAGCAACAGTGAGCAAAAAAAGTGATCAACCTAATTAAGCGATAATCCTCGACCAAGTTGTCCCCTTATCTCTATAATGTCCAATCATTCTCCCTAATACTCACAGCACGGCTCTAGGGGGACTCTTTTACAAGAGGCTAATGATACTCTTCACCATAGGTTCACATAGATCTAACTCTTCGGATTGGAGGAGACCAGAATATTTGTAGCGATATGAACATTTTAATTTTGGGCCATTGTTTTTTTTTTTTTTTTAGGGTAGTGGGTACTTCAGACCAATTACGTTTTGCTAATGTATCGGATTACTAATATGTCTTATTTATATTTTTATTTTATTATAGAGAGCAAATATCGCGGGTGAAAAACGATGAAAAAATTCCATTTCTACTTGTTGGAAATAAGTCAGATCTGGGTGCTAGACGTCAGGTTTCGCAAGAATCAGCTGAAAAAAGGGCACAAGAATGGGGAGTACCATACGTTGAAACTTCTGCCAAAACAAGAGAAAATGTAGATAAGGTAACCTTTTCCGGTATAAGTGTTTTTAGTATGTAAAAAACAAGTATTTGGGCCTAAATTCACATTAACCAAGTATGTGTTCGAAGTTTTATATGTGCATTGGGGCTTCTGTGATTCAGGGACATGCGGTTAGGAGTTTCAAACAATTTGTCGGCCTCTTTTTGGAATTCAAAGGAAATTCGAATGTCAGAGGGGGGGGGGGCAAAGAGTGAAGCTTTGGATGGAGCGGGTGAAAGAGAACTAATGTCCAACTTTTCTTTTGCTTTGCCCGACGCTTATCCTTGCCTTAGCCCAATCCCGAACGGTAAGTTAAAATTGAAATTATTGCGTCTATTTGCAGCAACTCTATATATATCTACAATCCGAGGCCTAATCCAGGGATACTGTGTCCATATCACTGTATATAAACATGTATATAACTTACATGACACATCACGACTTAGTGATTTTTGGTTACTACATCCTTAGCACGTACAAACAGCTCCTCCCATTTAATCTGCCATCGGCGGTCCACTATATTGCCCTGGGACGCGTATTTTCGCAGAAACTTTCTCAAAATGCCTTTGAAACCAACTCGAGACTTCGAAACCTACTTGCAATTCCTAAAAACATCCTAAGGTGCCTTATCACAACCTCTTCATATTTTTCTTCTAGCTCGGGTTTCTATAGAGATACTTTGGCATAGCCTCATCGCCGGAATCAAAGCGTTTGCCTTGCAGTGTCAGTGTGCTGCTGGAGCTTAGATTGAAATCCGGGTCTAGGATCATCAGGCAGATGTCAAACTCACTGCACCACCATAGGACACCCCATCAAAACTTTTTCTTCTTATTCTTCTTTTTTGGATTATTATGGTTACGGTTTCGCTTAATTTCATCACCAGAATCATATTCTGGGCCATGCAGTGGGTTCCTGCAGCTGAGACCGAACTCCGTATCCTGCATTACCAAACAGGGATCAATATTACTACACATTCAAAAACCCCTTCTTTTTCTTGTTTGGGTCATTACGGAAACGCTTTCGCATAATTTCATCACTGGAATCAAATGCCGGGCCCTGCGGTGGGCTGCTGCAGCCGAAATCTAACACCGGGTCCCGTATTATCAAGCAGAGATCAATGTCACTGCACCAGCGCAGGACTCACTATCAAAACTTCTTCTTCTTCTTCTTGTGTGGATCATTATAGTGATGCTCTCGCATCATCTTATCACTGTCTTGTCATACTTATAATCTTATCAAATCAAATTCTGGGCCTTTTGGTAGAGCGCCGTAGCTGATACAGCTACGTAGCTGATTCTCTTGTAAATTGGATTTTTTTGATTTTGCTAATAAAAACGATAAAGAACTGTGTCGAATGATTGTCTGTAGAATAGTGGAAGAAGACTTTCGAACGATAACTTCAACTCTTCCGATTCAAAAGTAACAAGAGAGATCATGCCAAGAGAAAGTTCCAAACTATGTCATTTGTGTCACAAAACGACAAATTTGACCGGAATGGAACCGAAGCGGGTCAAAGTAGCCATATAGAAATGTAGGCGCGTAATTAGGAATAGCTATATAAGATGTAGACACATAGGCAAACTGTAGCTTGCTATCCGCATGCAGCTCTTTGAAAGAATGAATGAAATGTTGTATTGGAATGGAAAAATCGATAGAAATGGAATTTGTTTCGATTAAATGAAAATAAAGGAAGTATGATGAAATATTTTATGCTGTTTATATCTACTTGTACCATCATATTGTCTCGAGATAAAAAAAAAAAGCTATTCGAATTTTCAAATTTCACTAAATCCTCCAAATTATCTAAACTGAGTTCATCAGTTTGACAATGTCCAAAAACGAGGGGATTGAGTTGTAATTATTTTTAAGCACTATAAAATCTCAACGTAAAGAGCGGGGGCTGGGTAAAGCGAAATGCACTCATATAATACGTGTTAATGTCGCACTTTTCTTTCATTAAAAAATATTTTTTGTTTTATTTAATTTACCAGTAAAAGTCCGAGTATTACTGTATTATTTCCCAAAATCTTCATCAATAGGAAGAAAAGAAGAAAAGAACTGGGTTAAACAAGCTAACACATACTAGGAAATAAAAAGTATATACAAGAATAACACCTAAATGCAATAGCCGTCACATAAAAAAAAAATATATATATATGCACGTGTCAACCAGTAAGCTGTACGAAAAACGTGGTTCCGTCCCGCTTTCTAAGGTAACAATGAAAGAAAGGTTCAGACGGCTAGGACACGTTCAGCGGATGAAGGATGACGGATTGCCAAAGATCTTCTTTTTCAGCCAACCATCTAGAGCCGAACGGAAAAGCTTGCCTCCAGAAGCTTAGTTCTGTTCTATCAGTTGACCCTTCGCATTTTACTGTTACCAAAGCTCACAGAACAGAAAATTAGTAAATGCAAAGCTAAAAAAAGTATATTAAATTATTTTTTGCACTAAAAGTCCTGTGTGGTTACTTTTTTCAGCCCACCTCAGTTCTCCCTGCCCCCCTCCCCCTAAAAAAATTCTCTGGATCGTAAGTTGGTCTTACGAAAAAATCACAAAAAATTAGGCTGCTAGCGGGAATCTTGAGAATCACTAAGCTATTAGTTCATGTGCCGCAAACGAGTTAATTCCTCAGCAAAAAGAGCAAAAAGATTGCCCGTTAAAAGATTAGTTGTTCAGTTTGTTTGGTTAATAACTTTGTGAAACTAAGAGCTATTTATAAAATGAAGGGGAATTGTCTAAATAAACCATTTTGTATAGAATAGTCCAAAGGTTGACTAACCGTGCGTCTGGGGTAAACGAAACCCTCCATAGCCCCAGGACCAGGGGTGTAAGTTAAGCAAGTTCCACATTGTTAACACAAAAGGTTTTGAAAATTTTCTAAAAGAACATTCGCAAAAAAAAAAAACAAGAAAAAAAAACAACTGAAAACTATAAAACATTATATGCACACACAAATGCTATTCTATATTGAAATATTTGAAAATTCATAAACAAGTCATAAACATTTCTATCGCGCCACATAATTTTTAAGTCAGAAGAACATCGAAGGTAAAATCTAATTTCATTTAGGACCCAGAGTCAGACGTTCAAATAACATAGGTTCTAGACTTTCTTTTTGACCACACATACAAATCGTAGAATTTATTTTTGAAAATTTAAAGGAAAATGAATTTTCAAGTTTTAAAGGGATGGCAATTAGATGACATAAAATTGATCTTTAAGGAATGAATACAAAAAAAAAATTACATACCGAGAGCCAACGGAAGCCATGTTCGTATCTAAGGCTTCCTAAGCATTATTGCAATGAAATTCAGTCATTAATTAGAATTCAGAGATAAAGGAAAGTTTAGAGAATGCTGTCTCCCTTTGGAAAATGACCCTTTTGGCGTTTTCATTGGAAAATTAAAAAAAGACGACAAGTTAACCACCTCCAAGATATTGATATATGCACTCCCCCCCCCCCTCCAACCCTGAATTTTTGTGGTTTGACGCCATTGTAGCAGAGATGAAAAATAGAAGTATCAATGGTTTGACTTCTTTTTGTTGTTGTTGTTTTTTTCCGGGTTAAATCAAAGATTACTTTCTAAAAAATTCCTCAACAAATAAATGAAATGTTATACGAGTGTACATCTGAATTTAATTTTTAAGTTTTTTGGATATACATTAGAACGATATTCCGAGACTCGGATATAATAACCTATAATGGTCAATAGTACTATAGGCTCTATACAACTTGGAAAAAAAATATTGAAGAAGGAAATTAAATGGAAAATATTAGAATTTTTGATAAAAATTGAGAACTTGGGGAGCGGGAATCTTCCCTGTCCCTGAATATCTACCTGAAGCTAATGCTTTTTTTTTTATTATATATACATCCAAGCTGTTTAACAAAAAAAATCTCAACGTTGTCATCTCAAGAGCCTGCAAATGAAGCATTACAGCCAAAGAACAATTAATTATCTAATAAGTTTGCTAAATTAAACCAAATGTGTGCTTTTTATAACTGTGTCTTAGTCAATTATCACTTTTGACCCTGTCCTTGCACCAAGAAATTCTAGGTTTTTACGAATTTTTCAAAATATATTTCATTTGTTTTGGTGTTTTGCTGAGTCGACAAAATAGGTAACGTTGATATCGAAATAGTCTAGGGCTTTTAAGGGTGTTTTAGGGCTTTAAAATCTAGCTGAGGGTAATCTTAATTTCGATGAAAGCACAAAAGATGTATTTTTTCTAAATCAAGAGGGGATGAGACGGGGGGAATATCGAAGGTGAAATTGTCGCCTTTCAAGTGGCGCTCCTGTTCAGAAACAACCTATTATCCCAGTTCTTGAAATACAATATTAATTGCCATATTGATTCGAGAATCCTTTACTAAACATTTTGTTTTACATCGGGTTTTAACATATCGTAAATTGAATAATTAAGTTTTTTGTTCCACGTTTTTACTGTTAAAGACGATAGTTATCAGTCACATACGCAGAACTTTTTTCGAAGGGGGGGGGGCGGGGGTGTAACCAAAACACTATTTGATAATTTGGATTGAAAATGCCCAGGAATTCTGAACAATTTAGGATTTTGAAGGGAGCGGGTGCTGAAAACGTTCCCTTAGGTACGTTCCTGAGTTCTGTAAATGCTATGCAAATGGTTGAGTTTGTTCCTCTCTTTTAGAAGCTTTACTGCTACCCAAGAGTCTTTGCTATATAGGAGGTTGCGCCCTTGACGGGGCATTTCCTTTTAGGACACTCCTCTCGATTCTCTTTGTTGTTTACCACACATTTGTTACTTTAAATAATGTGTAGTAGGCGCCTATGTAATACGCGTAAAGGCCAGTTTTTGGTCCCCTAGATTTATGGAAAATATATTCTTTTGCATTTTGATTCGAAAGTGATTTTTTTTGGTATTTTCTTTGTAAACTTTAAAAACAACAAAATAGCCCACCCATAGATTTTTAAAAATCGATTTTTACCCCCCCCCCCCCCGAAACATTTTTGTGTTGGTGCCACTGTCCTTTTCCTGACTAGCATAAACTGGTTAATCACCCTTTGTAAATGGCAAGGCCCTAGGCCTATCCAGTGGGGAGGGGGTATGGGGTTGGAGCTCCAACCCCTAATTTTTTTTTTGCCCGACTCGTAAAAACGTAACAAAAATACATATAAACAAATTATGTGTTTTAGAGTTTGTTTTTGTACCCCCCCCCCCCCAACAAAAATCCTACGCTCTTGCTAACTATCAAATCTTGATGGAGACAAATTTTACATTCAAAACCAACAAAGCAAAAACAAAAAATATTTTTTTAAGAATTTTTTTCACTCTCTGTGCCTTAGAGTATGCAATTTTATTTATATGTTTTGTAATTGCTGATCATGTCAACGAAACAGGGTGGAAAATCTTAAATAATTTACAAAAAGTGATGATTTTGTCTAGGGTCGACGTGTTATTGTTAAGTTTTGCTCTTAGATAATAGTGTTGTTTTTTGACTGCTTTTTGTACTTGACCAAATTTAGCGTCACTGCCAAAAATTCATTACTTTAGGTTCCAGAGAAATCTAGATTTGCCGTACTTCTTGAATATTTCGTTTTAAATAAAAACACGTTGCTTTTTTCAGTTTTTTGTTGGCAGACAACGGGATATCATAATTAGATTGACTTCTTTGGTTCTGATTAGGGGAGAATTAGATGTTTTTCTATTTTACAGTTAAAGGGATAATACTACATGCTGTGTGTCCCTTATTGATTTTTTTATGCTGATAGGATATGCTGTAAATCACGCACCTGAAACTTGCCTGTTCAAAAAGCGACGCGTTTTGAACACACCGCTGAATTTTAGCTAACTGGAAATACTGATGATATTATTTTTTTAGTTTTGTCGGCCTAGTTATAATCAGGGTTCTGGGGTTGGTAGATTCATGATACTGACTCTAACTCCTGCTCTAGGAATTTTAGCATTTTTTACCTCGAATATAACTCCTTAACTGCCAAAGGTACCGACTCCGGCTTCTAAAATCTCGGTTTATGGTAAATAAGTCAAGTTAAAGTAAATAATACAGTAATTTCAATTTTGATGATGTGGTTGGTCAGATCAAAGCAATCATGAACCCACACCAATCAGTCAAAGAATACACATCTCGATTTTTCTGTAAATTAATTTAATTAACTTTTTCCACCAAAAAAAAATTTCAAACAAACGTAAAGAGCTCCATTAATCCAAAAACGAGCAGAAATAAAGTCAAATAATCTTCTAACCGCAAAACTACCACAAATCACCATCAATAAATAATCGAGCCCAAAACGAATGGAAATTACCATAAATAAACTGAGTCAAACTCAAAATGAGCAGACATTAACATGAGTAGGGCTGACAATCCCCATGCCTTCTCAAGACCAGAACATTACTTGCACTTTACTAAAAAAGTAACAAATGATAGTGGATTGACAGTTTTATATACATATACTAATATTTATTGTTCATTTAATGTTCATTTTATTATTGAGGGGACGTCACAACCTTGAAGCATTAAAAATAAATGTTACAAAAGGTGTAGGAATCAGATTTTGTTTATTTTTATTGATTTCACATCCGAAGCCGTAAATTCTTCAACACCATTTAACACACCTAAATATTATGTTTAAAGTATATTTGTTTTTTAATATTGTAATTATTATACATTATAAATAAAAATAAGTATTAAAATGATTAATTTTATATAAAAAATCAAAGGTAAAAATTAATATTATAAATGGTTTATATATAAAATTTAGTAGATTTTATTGCTTAAAATGGTATTGGAGTGGGAGTTTGTTTATTCTCACTGACTCCGAAATAGATACCTTAAATTCTCACGACTCCCATTTCTTCAACACTAACTAAGGGGCACCTCCAACCACAAGACCCTGATTATTATGTCGGCCAAAGAAAATACAGTTCAGGGCGTCTCTCATAAATTATGTATGACTGTATTCATAGATGATCCATCTTAAATCCTAATTTGACGTTGATAATTTCGGAGACCACACTGCCTTTCCATGACGATAAAATTAAAAGTCCAAAATAGGGATAAAATCCTTTTTAATAGACAGTGTCTTTAACTGTCACTGTATATGTGACCGAAATATCTGGTATTTTTTGTGAAATTTATTATACACTGTCTATTAAAAAGGATTTTATCCCTATTTTTGGACTTTGATTTTAAATTTTAGTTTGAAGAAATCGATTTGACCGTGATCTGTTTTAAGTGAAATAGACTGAGAATATTCAAGTTAAAATATTGAATGCTATTTCTAAGGGGTCACCACTTTAAAAAAAATCTTTCAAAACAGGTGGCACGCGCGGTTAAAGAATACTATGTCTAGCGCAAAATTTGCCATGTGTGGCATAAAAAGGCATTGTGTTGCAGAAGTTTGTCATGCGTGCCGGAACAGATGGAGCTCCAAGATTTACACCTGGTGAAGGAGAGTGGGTGACCCCTTAGCCTTTTCATGTTAATGCTTATAAAAACTGTTAGTTTATGGGCAAACTTAATGGTCCAAATAGCTAGTTGCTTGATATAAATTGTTTTCACTGGCTTGGAAAAATCGATAGTAAAAAGGGAAACGCCTAATAGCACCTGGAAGAAAACAACATGAAGAATCTTATCAGAATATTTTTGTAGTTTTCACCCAATTCACCAAGAGTAAAGTAGTTACAAATAAGGACACTTGTAAGCAGGAGTGAAATCAAGAGGGGATGAACTCTTCACCGTAGGCCAAAATATGTAGACCTATGTTGTAGATCGTCACATTATCTTAGTTCAATCTTTTGGTTCCTCTCGCGAAAGGATTCATAGGGGAGTACATCCATAGGAGACAAAAAAGTTGTAATATAAAAACTTTAAAGAGAAAGAATTATTCAGGGTATCAGAGGGACAGAGGCATTAGTCCCATTCCCGCCAACGTGCCTGAAGGAGCCTTTGGCTTCGTCCTTCGTCAATTCTCTGGAAAAACTGTGGAGATACACTTAAAGTCGGGCAGATACGCAGCTTTTTTTCATGAAAAGTGACAAATTTGAAAAAAAACGTAAAAGCTCACTAACCCTGCCGGAAATTTTGCTTTATTGCTTTTACATAAAGTTGCAGCCCTTCGCATTTTCGAAAGAACCTTCCTTTTTAATGGCGTATTAAAACTCGTAAAACATTTGAAAATTATTCTGGGTCTTAGTTTCCCAACCAAACGAGATTAATTAGTTAATCTCCTTTTTTTTTGTATTTCAAGTTATTTCTTTTGATGAGAAATAGTTATAATATTCTGTATATACGAATCTTCAATCTAATTATATTTTTCTTAGTATATACGCAGGCAAGAGAGGGGGAGGGGGGCAGATTCGGACCGGCCCTGTCTTGAACCTCATTATTTTTACCTTTTTTTTTGCGATTTGGCCTATAATTTTTGTTGAGCTGGCCTTTGTTGTGTTTAAGTTTAGTTAATTTTGACTATTTCTAAATGCTGTGGATTTTTTCCATAGATTATTTGCTATTGACATGAGTAGGCTTTAAAGTGCCAAGGACAATGAAAGCGAAATCTTATTAGTGAAAACTTGTACAATTTGCGGACATCTTGGAAAATTTTGAAGTCCATTTTGTATTGAAAGGCCTCCATATGCGGTATTTTTTTTTGGGGGGAGGGGGTTCGGGAGGGGGTTAAAAAAAAGTGCATCAAAAATTTGTCTATATGCATTTTTGTTACGGTTATACGAGTCGGACAAAAATTTCGGGGGGTAGTTTCAAACCCTCTACCCTCTCTCCTGGATGCGCCCTGATATCAGGTATGAAATTTTTGGTATTGGAGGATGCTGATTTAAAAAGAGGAAAAAAACAATGTGGGTGGAAAATCAACAAAAAAAATAAGCTAAAAAATGTGGTACGGCGCAGCTTAAGAAGTCTTAGCTTACTTTTGAAGGGATAGTTATCGTTGGGAACTAATTGATTGTCAATGTTTGAATTTTTGCGGAAGATTGGCATTACCAAATATACCTGATTAATCTTGCCCATTTATTCTCACGTTGCAACACTGACGAAAATGTGGAACTATCCTAAAAGCTCCATTACCATATACATAAACTACAATAAAAGCTCCAAAATGTGGTACTGCCCTAAAACCTCCATAATTTTGAAGCAACAACAACAACCAATGTTAGCAGTGGCAGTTTTCAGGTATGAGTAAACCTAAGGTGGGGCCAAGAGACTGACAATGTTTTCATTTTTATGTCCTTGGTGCTTGAAAAAACAAATCGTAATATTAAAGGTCACACTCGTTGACGTTTCATTGCTTAAAAAACGTATAAAACTTAAATGTGTGTTAAATTTTTTCTGTAATTTGCCTCAAAAAAAAAAAAATTGTTCTCTGTTGAAATCTTTGGTCGAATCGTGCGATCAAAGTAGAAAGTGATTTAAGATTATTATGGAAATTTTATTTGTCGCTATCATGGGTATTCTATAAAAATCACGCATTTCAACAGTTGCTAGACGTAAATTTATATTTTGACGGAGGTATTTTATTATGAATTTACTGATTAAAAACTCATGGTTTCATTTTTTACTTCATTGTTGATTACTTTTCATTCCCATTCTTCTTCTTTTTTTTCGTCTTTGTTGTCAACCTTGAATTTTCCGTAGTCCCTGTGACTCAATGCAAATTCGAAGATTTAAAGTAATTATAATACATGCAGTCATAGGTACCCACATCTCTGGCTCTAGGGGTAGGAAGGGGATCGGTTATTTTTTCTGGTGTGCTGGGGGTGATTGAATTACGAGAAAGTGCATTTTTAGATGGTTATTTTTTAGTTTTTGGGTGAAGAATCTCCCCTTTTACCAATTAATTAGAATTCACTCAAAAAATCATGTTCTCCGTATAGTATTTTGCTACAAAAAAAGTAACAACAAAACAAGTCAGTTGAAAAAATAATGTCCCACAATACCCTTTTTTTGGGGGGAGGGGGGGCAATTTTTTTTGTTATAGCCAGTTTATACTCATTGGTTTTTTTATTTATATTTTTACAAGTGGTGGCTAATATTCCCGAAAATTTAATATTAAAAAAAAAAACATTTAAAGTATCCTCTTTGCAACCCTGTATCTGAAATTTTTTCTGTTAAGTATAAATGCTACGATCGTTATAAAGACGATCAAAGAGGAGGGGCAGAAATCGAAACAGTCATAAATAAAAATAAAGTTTGGATAGATACAGATTAATAATTTCTTATCGAATATAAATACAAAACTTTTAGGTGTTTTTCGATCTTATGAGAGAGATCCGGGCGCACAAAACTGAAGATTTGAAAACAACAGCAACAAAAGGATCGGAAAAACGAAAGAAGAAGTTAAAATGCACAATCTTATAGGTATATTGCTTTGCTTATTTTGCTTGAATCCCTCTCTCTCTCTCTCTCTCTCTATCTCTTTCTCTCTCTCTCTCTCGATCTCTCTCCCGCAGTAAGGGCAAGTGGAACATGTCGGATTAGTATGTGATTTATGTAAGGGGGTGGGGTGATCTGATTGTCTGCTTTTGCTGTCAAGGTTTTATTCATATTTAGTGATTCATTGAAAAGGAAAACAAAATCTTGGCAGATTAGTCTACTTCAAATAATTATAGTTTTTAAGATAGATTATTTAATTGCTTCATTCTGTCCAAAGCATAATTGCAGGCCTGCGGGAAGAATAGCAATTTCAAAAGTTGATTGCTTTATTAAACCTTTTAAAGATATACAAATTGAACGTTTAAAAAGTATTTAGAATTCAGTTAATAAATGCCACTTGCCGTGGAATCATAAGGCTTGTTTTATTAAGAAATGTTGTTAACTTACATAGCCATTTCTTTTTTCTTAGCTAAATTTAGGCAAAAATTTTTCTTTTTAAATTAAGAAGTGATACTTTCCTCGTCCAATCATGGTTGCCCCCATAGGGGCAGCCTAGTAAAGTACGAACTGTAGCTCTTAGTAACCGAAAATTTAAAACGCGTTAAAAAAATATGCCAAGTGAGGAAAACTCCATTTGAAGCTGACTCGTGAATGGTGGTGGACGTTTAACTCAACCCTGTTTAACTGAACCCTCTGTAACTCAACCCATGTAACCGGGCCCTCGTTAAACTCAACCCTCTGCACCTCAACCTCAATTTGTTTCAACCTTCATTCAATTCAATCCCGTGCAATTTAACCCTCATTTAACTCAACTTCCATGCAACTCGACCCCCGTTTAACTAAACTCTCGTGTAACTTAATCCCTAGCCTGTAAATAAGTTTGAATTAGCGCTGATTAGAAGCTCAAGATTTGCTTCTCGCTTCGCTCGCAGTTTGTAATCTGTTTATTGTTGCCCTAAACTTAAGGTGAATCTAATGTTATAATAATTAAGCTTTAAGCGAAATCAAGCTTTTAAAGGTTTTTGTGGTAAAAGCAGTGGCAGTATATTTGTCGAACGTTCAATTAATTTGCTAGCTGAAATACAAACAAACCGTTTTGCCATCCAACGCTCTTTCCAAACGTAATAATCGACACTTCGTAATTGAATCCTAGCTCAGCTAATGCCTGAAAGTAGCCTAGACTATGTATAAAATTTCGCTGATTTATTTTGTTATTGTGTTTTTTTTGTTTGTTTTTTTTTTTTTTTTTTTTTTATTGGTATTATATAGCTCTATGAACCAACTGTTAATGAGAAGTAAGTAAAACAAATAACACAAACCCAAATTTCGGTTATAGCCCTGGGCTATATCCTGTCATTAGGGGGGCGGTGGCTGGGACGCAATTGCAAAGGTGGTAATTATTACCATTCAGAAACAGCATTGATTGGCGAATCTAAGGGTTATCTTTTAGCTAACGAATTAATGGAAAGCACAGCAAGCTTATTGCTGCAACCATGAAAATCAAGCGTGTTCGGACCCTGGGAATAAAAAGTTTTGCTAATTTCAAATATATAAGACGGGAAGGCTAAATTATTGTTTTTTAGAAGGAGGAGGGGGAATTGCTTTGCATTAAAGCACCATAAAATAAAATATGAAGCACTTAGATAAGAATTAACCATTGAGTAAAGACCCTCTTATTCGATTCAACTTTTATCACTTCCGACAAAAGGGCTGAATTACATTTTCTATTTATATAGTTGATTTAAGGAGGATTCAGCTAATGGAGTCAAATAGTGTTTGGTTAATTCGGGTTGATTTGTATCAGAGTCGAGCTAAATGAGGGTTAAATATCACAGAGGTTGAGTTGACTAAGTGTTGAGTTAAAAGGGGGGTTGAATTAATCGGGTTGAATAGTACGGGGGTTGAGTTGAATGAGGGCTGAATTGCATAGGATTTCGATTGAATGAGGTTGAGTTGTATGGGGGTTTAGTTTAATAAGGTTGAGTTAGACGGGAGATGAATGAGATTTAGTTGTACGAGAGTTCAGTTAAAGAAGGGCTCAGTTGCACGGGAACCAGGAATGACGATTATTATTTTGATTAATCTTAATGATGAAAGTTCTTTGCGAAAAAGAAGTTGTGAGAATTTTGATGAATAGCCTGAAACCATACAAAATGGTGTCAGATCTAAATAAAAACTGCACCATTTGAATCACCATATCCGAAAACCCTGTTATGGAAAATTAAAGTACCCAACAAGAACAATCGCTTCTTCACATGGGATGCAGTAATGTCTCCCTTTTTTTCTGCATCTGTGTTTCTTTCTGTCGCCGTAGTAAAGCACTGAAACCTCATAGGGAGATGTTCAAGGTCTTATTTGAAAAAAAAATTGCCATATCTAGTGCAGTTTGTAAGTAACAAAAAATAATACAAAAATAAATGCAGTTTTCAGGAAATATTCATCTTTGTATACAAGATGATGTAACAAGCGTATCTCTTGATCAAGTTAAGGAATGCTAAGGATTTTCTACAATAAAACAAGAAAGGGAAGCTTAGATATTGCTGTTTGCCAAAGTTGACATCATTCCTTCATAAAACCTAGAAAGGGAGGAATGATCAGGAATGAATTAGAACGACGCTTTCTTAATCAAACAGGCCTGTAGATTTAAAAATCACCGCAATGCTCAATCAAGTAAACATCCACTACGCATTTCATAAGAATGATGGCAACACTGGTAAAAGATACATATATAAGTTCAGTGTTGGCATTGTCATGAGCTAGCAAACATCTAGACCTAGAAAGAAAACTTAGGAAACTGTGAAACGAAGAGATTGTGAAATTGCATGGGTTCTGCAGTCTCATAAATTAATGCACATAGGCTTGGAAAAGACACATGAATAGAATATTACCTGATTTGCAACTAAACTAAGAAAAAAGAATAGTAAAATCTTCGAAAAATCACTAGACTCGAGAAAAAATTTCCAAAACGGAAATTATTAAATTTGTGTATTTATTTGGCTTTGACTAAGCACAATAATTTTGTTGTTTTTTTTGTTTTTTTTTAGGATTTCGCTAGAAATTTTTTATTTATCTTTTGTTGACAAGAAGACTTAACAGGTCTTAACAATAAAATGGTCCCATCGTTACGTAGTGACGTCTTATTTGACTCTTAGTATTTTTATAAAATGACGAAAAGTTATTTATTTTTGTTGTGGGGCCCAGAACACTAGTATGTGTGTATTACGGCCCACATCTAAATTTTTATTTCGCTTAAATGCAATGAATTTATTAATTAGCTTCCCACCATACAAGGCTGAACCCAGGGGTGCGAATCGTCTTTGGTTTGAACCCCACTATCTCTTTATCCTAGCAGAAAATAAATTTCCTATTTATTATATATGCAGAGAATGCATAATTTACGTATATGCAGAGAATGCATAATTCGTGGTAGTTTAATCATAAGGACCTTCCAAAAAATGCATAACAAGATTCTTGGTGTTTTCATCTCATCTCATGCTTTCATTTCTATTCATTCATCTCTCAAATAAAATTCTTTAGAGCTACCTGGCTCAAAAAAAGAAAACTTTTTTTCAAAAAAAGAAGTTTTTTTCCCCTTTTTATGTGAAAATCCTTGAAAAAAAGGATATTTTAATTTTCCAGCTGTGGCTTAATTTTTATGTACGTTGTTTATATCTTTTATTTATTTATCTTATTTCAGGTAATAGTTTTGGCTGCAAAAAAGTGACTTGCTATTTTGTTCAAATAAATGTGGTTCTAAAAGGAAAAGTTAAAAACAATGAACGCGTAAATAACAGTATTTTACAAGGAATATGTTGCTATTCTCATGTCTGCTTAAATTAAATAAATAAGTTTAAGTTAAATGGCATCATTTAATTTAAACTGCCAATTAAATCGTAAGTATCTGAGATTCCAACACCTGACCAGTGAAAGTAAATTAAATTTAAATTACAGTTGCTTATTAAGTTTTTTTGCACCTTTTTTGCAATAAATATAGCAGCTCTTATTATTGAAAAAAACTTGAAAAATTCACAAGAAGCATCTGTTGTTTTTATGGTTCAATTTTTCCATTTCGCGGATTCCATCTTACTTAACATTGCTGTTATGGATACTTTTATGCGCTACTGGACAAATTTACTGCAAGCATCCGTTATTCTTCTTACTCAATCTAATTTTAATTTGTGTGTAAAAAAAAAAAAATACATACAGATCCCTGAGAAATACAGAGTTTACTTATTTTAAATGTCTAGGCTCAAAATTTGACATAATACATACACTGTTGGTAAATACAACAATAGGTAAGATCAGAGGGGATTGTTTGACTTCCATTTCTCACATACGCTTTAGGATAGTGCGATTGGCTTACGAAAATACGTCGTAAAACAAAACCAATAGAATTAAAGCATACTTTATAACATGAAATTATGGGATAATCATTTCTATTTTTCTCTTTGTGTAAATCGAGATGATTTCCACTACTTCGGCTAGACTATTTTTCTAGCGATAAATTTGTGTTATTAAGGTCTATGTTCCCAGTTTAAGTTTTTGGTATATTATTATTTTTATTATTATTTATTTTTGTCCTACGGTTTTATTAATGTTTCGACGCAAGGCAGCAATGTTACTATCAAGGAGGTTACCAGGATTTTTACCGGGGAGGGGGGGGGTGTACAAAAAACTTTAAAACGCATCAATAATTTCTTTTTTATAACCCACAAATGAACATAGAAAATAGCGAGTCGGCAAAAGTTTTCGTGGGGGGGGGGTCAAATCATGTTACCCCTCGCTGGATACAGCCTTGGTTGCTATCATTACATATCTGATAATTATTCTTATCCATCTGCCGAATCATGTTCTATGTAATTTGGTTTATTTATTGTTTTATATTGAAAAAAATACGCCAAAAATCATGTCAGAAATATGTGAAAACATGAAAACTTCACTACTATTATGGGAAGTTTAGGTCATATTCTAAGAAAAGGCTTAAGTAATAGCAAGATTCTGCTTTGACGAATGGATAGATCTGAAATTATTGGAACCAATGAATCAATGATATAAGTATCCTGTCTTATCGGTCCAAGTTACAGATATAGGATTGTCGCAAATCACAAGTTTAGGAGGGAATGTGTACATTAAACTAATGGTTTATTCACACTGCGCTGCCGAATCTTTCACTGCAGTATAACTTAAAACTTTATGTTACATTGTGTAATCTTGGGGAGCGAACTTTCTCTGTATAACAAAGCAGTGCCAAGTAGACTTGAGCTCTACTTATAATTTTGTGTTACAGAAGTCTTTTTCTATATTATGGTTAATATAGCAACAACAAAATTAAAATTGGTTGGATGAGCAGTTAATAATTCTGGAAATCAAATTAAGAAACTTTTCCTGGAACGACTTTCATGGCTGATCAAAACTTGAATTTTCATTCTCCTTTTTTAATTTTGAATAATTTGCCTATGATGAACCTGAAAATTTTTAACCATGACTCTGTTGGTTTTATTGATTTTTACCCAATTGGCTATTGTCTAAGGACGTGTTTAAGTTTTAAAGGATTTACGTAACTTTACCAGTTATTATAGAAGATAATGTACGTAGTATGAACGCCACTTACCGCAAATGAAATTTAGCTTCAAGCGATTTTTATATTTTTATTTACTTAAGGTTCAATAGAAAAGAAAAAAAAACTTGCAATTGATATGGCTATTATATTTTTAAAAACTATGTGACAGATTTACTGCTAACATATGCTATTTTTTGGATTTATAGCTGTTTTTATTAATGACTTATTACATCCTTCCTTTCAAGAATAGTTTATTCATACTTGGTTGGAGAAAAGTGGCTTTGTTTTCTCTGCCAATTACGGATCATTTGCGCAAACTGTAAAATAATGCTGTTGGGTCTCTTATGGTTTTATCTTAAAAGTCTGACGCCCAGGCTACATTATTGACTTACGTATCTATTAATTCAAAATTACGCGCGGCTACAGCATTGTTTGTATGCCGTCCGTAATTTCTCAAATTGAACATTGTTCAACGTCCATGCATAAAATTTGTGATTGACCAATCAGATTCAAAAGCTAAAACACAATTCATTGAAATTAGACAATCCTAAAGCTAAGAACCGCCATTCTTCTATCTGTACCAGAAATCTGACAACAGATTGAAAGACATAGTATATTAATAGTTGGGAGCGAATTATGGGGAAGGCACCTTAACATCTAAGCGTCAGGAGCACTAGCGTCAAGACATCGACAAAATCCTTCATAACATCGACAAAAAAATCCGTCAGAACCACTAACCATCATAACATTTAAAATTTTTAAACTTTAGTCATTTGGGGTTTAGGGGGGAAAAGGTGCCTAGGTTAGGTTAGGTTACGTATTTACTATATGCTACGTTGTACCCCCACCCCCCTGATGTGCATGTATATAGCCGAAATTTGTTTCTAAACTATTATATACTTGTTACTATTATATAAACTTATGTTATGACGGTTTTTAGATGTTATGACGGTTAGGGGTTCTGACGGTTAGATGTTATGAAGTTTAGTGCTTGTGCCGGTTAGTTGAAATGGTAGCATCCCCGAAGTATGTAAACTTTTCAAACTAATTTCCAAGCATTTCAATTTCCCGCTTCTGAAATACAAGTGTCAGCTTGAGTCTTGAATCTTAAATACAGCTTTTATACGTAATAAATGTGAAACATATATATATATATATATATATATATATATATATATATATATATATATATATATATATATATATATATAAACCTGCAAATAAGTTGATTCCGCTTCTAAAGCTAGAAGCTATTCATCTTTGCGTTCTCCCTGGCTAATATATTTGTAGATCCGGTTCCCTTGCAATCTTGGTGCTTTACACCTAGGAACAATGCTTTGATACCCCCCCCCCCCCAAAAAAAAAAGAAATAAAGAAAAGAAGAATTAAAAGAATATATAAATAAATCTCATGGTATGAAAACTCATTTGGAGTTTTCAATTTCCTTGCCATTCACATTGAAATTATCCCTAAATTCCACCATGTTCCCGATTGCTACTACAGAAGACCTGTTAGCATTTAATCTTTGCTTCTTCATTGCTGGATACTCATTAGTCGAATCTAGAAGTCTTTGCAATTCAGTGCCACATTTTGCCACCAACACAAAGCAAGAATTGCTTATAAAGTTTCTATATCAAGAACTACTCGCCCTGTCTATATGCGTTTTCTTGCGTGTTCCTTATTGGGAAGAAGTTCTGCCTATTTCATACTTTTCTTGTGCATCTGTTCTTTCACTTCTCTGAACCGCATTAACTCGAATAAGGAAAAGTTTTGAGTTTTTCGGTGGGGGGGGGGGGAGTATATAATACAGGGATGGATCCAAGATTTTTTTTTGTGGGGGGCAAAATAAGTTGATCCGATAAACTTGCGTTAGGAGCAAGTTTAATTAACGCAAATTTGCGTTAATTAAGTAAATTACACTACCTTAGACTACGTTAGGGGGCGCCCCCCCCCCGAATCCGTCACTGATAGAGCATGATATAAGAAATCAATAAAAGTAAGCTGGAAAGTCTGCATTCTACTGTTATGCTCTATTTATTTATTTGGAGGTTTTGATGGCACTTCTAGCAAAAACTTCTCCTTCCGGGCACTTCTATTCCTCTCTCTTCTTTTCATCTAAATATGAACTACAGATTAGCAGTAATAGGATGAACACAGCGTTTTTCCTAATTCCAGTATAATTCCAAAACAATATGTCTTTTTTAATAATAAATATTATAATATAAATAAAAAAAAGTGTCATTCTAGAAACTTGGTTTTTTTTTATCGACAGATGTGATTATTGTATGGCATTATGCTATTTGCAAAATTATTTGTGGTATGAAAACTTCAATCAGTAATAATAAAGAAAATGTGAAACTCAAAGTCTGACCTCCAAAATCTCTATTGCTGAAAATTTGTTCGGCTCAAAAGTTCTTTAGCAATGATAGTTTTTTGCTATGTCTTTAATCGATAAGCTTAACATTTTGTTTTTCCTTTGAATTGGAATTCTGAAAATTTTCTTTGAAACTTCAATCAAAACTTGATGAAACAATGCGTGAATAATCGTTTTCAGGGACAGTATTTTATGTTGTTTAAAATGATTTGTTTTGTCTATAATTTCCATTTACAAAAAACGGGTTCAGAAATTCGCAGGAAAAGAAAATCACAATTATAAACGTAGTACAATCGTTAAAAGATATTAGTGGATTCAGGAACGATCGTGTGTTCAAACCTCCTCGCTACAAAAAAAAATAAATAGTCTCACATTTATGAATCATTTCTTACTTTTTCCGTGTCACCTCATTATTGCGTTTTGCTGCCTTTTCTACGAAAGTAATTTATGCGTTTATGTCCGACATAACTAATACTTTACCATTGCATATAAATAGCAAATAAGATCATGGCTCAGTGGTTTTTGCTACTAAATTCTCGGCACGTACAAACAGCTCCTCCCATTTAATCTGCCATCAGCGGTCCAGTGTATATTACCCTGGAATACGTATTTTCGCAGAAACTTTTTCAAAATGCTTGTGTGTGTGTGTGTGTGTGTGTGTGTGTGTGTGTGTGTGTGTGTGTGTGTGTGTGTGTGTGTGTGTGTGTGTGTGTGTGTGTGTGTGTGTGTGTGTGTGTGTGTGTGTGTGTGTGTGTGTGTGTGTGTGTGTGTGTGTGTGTGTGTGTGTGTGTGTGTGTGTGTGTGTGTGTGTGTGTGTGTGTGTGTGTGTGTGTGTGTGTGTGTGTGTGTGTGTGTGTGTGTGTGTGTGTGTGTGTGTGTGTGTGTGTGTGTGTGTGTGTGTGTGTGTGTGTGTGTGTGTGTGTGTGTGTGTGTGTGTGTGTGTGTGTGTGTGTGTGTGTGTGTGTGTGTGTGTGTGTGTGTGTGTGTGTGTGTGTGTGTGTGTGTGTGTGTGTGTGTGTGTGTGTGTGTGTGTGTGTGTGTGTGTGTGTGTGTGTGTGTGTGTGTGTGTGTGTGTGTGTGTGTGTGTGTGTGTGTGTGTGTGTGTGTGTGTGTGTGTGTGTGTGTGTGTGTGTGTGTGTGTGTGTGTGTGTGTGTGTGTGTGTGTGTGTGTGTGTGTGTGTGTGTGTGTGTGTGTGTGTGTGTGTGTGTGTGTGTGTGTGTGTGTGTGTGTGTGTGTGTGTGTGTGTGTGTGTGTGTGTGTGTGTGTGTGTGTGTGTGTGTGTGTGTGTGTGTGTGTGTGTGTGTGTGTGTGTGTGTGTGTGTGTGTGTGTGTGTGTGTGTGTGTGTGTGTGTGTGTGTGTGTGTGTGTGTGTGTGTGTGTGTGTGTGTGTGTGTGTGTGTGTGTGTGTGTGTGTGTGTGTGTGTGTGTGTGTGTGTGTGTGTGTGTGTGTGTGTGTGTGTGTGTGTGTGTGTGTGTGTGTGTGTGTGTGTGTGTGTGTGTGTGTGTGTGTGTGTGTGTGTGTGTGTGTGTGTGTGTGTGTGTGTGTGTGTGTGTGTGTGTGTGTGTGTGTGTGTGTGTGTGTGTGTGTGTGTGTGTGTGTGTGTGTGTGTGTGTGTGTGTGTGTGTGTGTGTGTGTGTGTGTGTGTGTGTGTGTGTGTGTGTGTGTGTGTGTGTGTGTGTGTGTGTGTGTGTGTGTGTGTGTGTGTGTGTGTGTGTGTGTGTGTGTGTGTGTGTGTGTGTGTGTGTGTGTGTGTGTGTGTGTGTGTGTGTGTGTGTGTGTGTGTGTGTGTGTGTGTGTGTGTGTGTGTGTGTGTGTGTGTGTGTGTGTGTGTGTGTGTGTGTGTGTGTGTGTGTGTGTGTGTGTGTGTGTGTGTGTGTGTGTGTGTGTGTGTGTGTGTGTGTGTGTGTGTGTGTGTGTGTGTGTGTGTGTGTGTGTGTGTGTGTGTGTGTGTGTGTGTGTGTGTGTGTGTGTGTGTGTGTGTGTGTGTGTGTGTGTGTGTGTGTGTGTGTGTGTGTGTGTGTGTGTGTGTGTGTGTGTGTGTGTGTGTGTGTGTGTGTGTGTGTGTGTGTGTGTGTGTGTGTGTGTGTGTGTGTGTGTGTGTGTGTGTGTGTGTGTGTGTGTGTGTGTGTGTGTGTGTGTGTGTGTGTGTGTGTGTGTGTGTGTGTGTGTGTGTGTGTGTGTGTGTGTGTGTGTGTGTGTGTGTGTGTGTGTGTGTGTGTGTGTGTGTGTGTGTGTGTGTGTGTGTGTGTGTGTGTGTGTGTGTGTGTGTGTGTGTGTGTGTGTGTGTGTGTGTGTGTGTGTGTGTGTGTGTGTGTGTGTGTGTGTGTGTGTGTGTGTGTGTGTGTGTGTGTGTGTGTGTGTGTGTGTGTGTGTGTGTGTGTGTGTGTGTGTGTGTGTGTGTGTGTGTGTGTGTGTGTGTGTGTGTGTGTGTGTGTGTGTGTGTGTGTGTGTGTGTGTGTGTGTGTGTGTGTGTGTGTGTGTGTGTGTGTGTGTGTGTGTGTGTGTGTGTGTGTGTGTGTGTGTGTGTGTGTGTGTGTGTGTGTGTGTGTGTGTGTGTGTGTGTGTGTGTGTGTGTGTGTGTGTGTGGTGTGTGTGTGTGTGTGTGTGTGTGTGTGTGTGTGTGTGTGTGTGTGTGTGTGTGTGTGTGTGTGTGTGTGTGTGTGTGTGTGTGTGTGTGTGTGTGTGTGTGTGTGTGTGTGTGTGTGTGTGTGTGTGTGTGTGTGTGTGTGTGTGTGTGTGTGTGTGTGTGTGTGTGTGTGTGTGTGTGTGTGTGTGTGTGTGTGTGTGTGTGTGTGTGTGTGTGTGTGTGTGTGTGTGTGTGTGTGTGTGTGTGTGTGTGTGTGTGTGTGTGTGTGTGTGTGTGTGTGTGTGTGTGTGTGTGTGTGTGTGTGTGTGTGTGTGTGTGTGTGTGTGTGTGTGTGTGTGTGTGTGTGTGTGTGTGTGTGTGTGTGTGTGTGTGTGTGTGTGTGTGTGTGTGTGTGTGTGTGTGTGTGTGTGTGTGTGTGTGTGTGTGTGTGTGTGTGTGTGTGTGTGTGTGTGTGTGTGTGTGTGTGTGTGTGTGTGTGTGTGTTTGTGTGTGTGTGTGTGTGTGTGTGTAGTTTACACATCTAATAGCATAAATGTAAGCTTCCGCTTGGCCAATTCAAAGAATCAGGAGTAATTTACGGTCTTTGGTATTTTAATTGTTTTTTAGAAGAATTCATTTCTATTAAAGACCAATATTTACAAAAAAATCATACCAGACAGACCTACCACGTGAAGATCTATACAAATTTGTTTGTGGCAGGACTCACTATTTTACTCACTTACTACATATAGTAAGTGATATGTTACTACTAATTATATTAGCTTGTACTCTCATACTTACCTTTGCGGTTTCTTCTAGAAGTCTTTTGATTTGTTTCTATATGGAAGTCTTTTTTGCTCAAAATAGAATCCCTAATTTTTCCCAGTTTTGATATCTAAGCGCGAATATTAAATAATATATATTTACATATAATTTAAATAATTTACTTCATATATTAAATCTGATTGTTATATTAAATCAATTAACTGTTGATAATTATGTTTAATTTAAATAATAAATATGAATATATATTTAAATATGTATAGTTTACACATCTATTTTCATAAATGTAAGCTTCCACTTACCCAATTCAAAGAATTGGGTTTATTTTTCAGTCCATTGTATTTTAATGCTACTATTTATTATTTTAGATTGTACTCTCTTACTGACCTTTTTAATTTCTTCTCCGTGTTTTTTTTTTTTCTGCATGGAAATTTTTTTCACTCAAAACCGAATCGCCAATTTTTCCCACTTTTTAGATATCTAAGGGTGAATTTAATATACGAGATATATAAATGCAAATGTAAATGAATAATATATATTTACATTTAAGTTAATTAGTTTATTTAATTTACTGGATTTAGTTGTTTTATTCAATTAAGTAATTGTTAATACTTATATTTAATTCAAATAATAAATATCAATATATATTTAGATAAATATAGTTTAGACATGTAATAACATAAATGTAAGCTTCCCCTTACCCAATTCAAAGAATCAGGTTTAGTTTTCCCTGTCCTTGGTATTTTAATGTTACTACTTATTATTTTAGGTTGCATTCTCATACGTCTTCTAGATGTATTTGTCTTTGTTATGTCTTCTAGATGTATTTTTTTTTTTTTTTTTTTTCGATATTGAAGTCTTTTTCATTCAAATTTCAACTCCCGGTTTTTTCCCAGTTTTTGTATATATAAGTATGAATATATTATATTCAAATACAAGATATATTAAATGATAAATGTTTATATTTAAATTAATTTTAAATAATTTAAATAAAACTAAATTTAATTATTTATTTAATTTAATTAACTGTAATATTTTTTTTTATTTTAGGTTGTTCTCTCGTAGTTACCTTTGTAATTTCTTCTAGGTGTTTTTTGATTTGCTTCGATCAATCTGCAAAAATAAAGAAGATAAGCTAAATGTAAATATGAATGAAGAGAAGCCTACAAAATCTTGCTGCATATTATTCTGAATTTGCTTGGGATAACAGTCTTTGTGGAAATTTTAATGTTTTCTATTTTTCATGGCAAAGACATCAGGGTATGTTTGATTTTAAAATTATTTCTCATTTGCTCACACAAAGTAAGGTCTATCGGCCTTAGTAAGTAAACTTATCTTAAATTTTTTATATCAGAGTCAGAAATAATATTATTTAAATAAGTGAAATAACTATTAAAAAAATATAAATAGTTAATAAATAAGTATTTGTAAATAAGTATAAGTAGGCTACTACTAAATCGTATAATAGTATTTAATAAAATGAAATTAAATTAATGTAAAGAAATAATTAAATTGTTTACATATTATTCAAATAAAACATTATTTAAATTAATGAAATTTAATGGCCTTGTTATAGCAGTACTCAGTTTTTAGCTGGTTTCTCTCAGAATAAATTTCAGCGTCAAAATCATATTGCCTGTCAGATTGGGTTAACAAGGCTTAGAGGGGACTGTGGTTCTTTTTTCACCTTCCAGTAAGACCCTCTAAATTCGCTTGAAAACACTTGAGGTTTTTACAAGTCTTTTCGTGAAATTTCCCCAAAAGAACAAATATGGAAATTTTGTGGAATTTTTTTGAACCCTATGGAAGTTTATTTTCTCCTGAGCTATGTTCTCAAATTCCCTGATTCTGATAGAGAAACTGGTGCCACAGGTGATTCTGGCTGATGCCACTGGTGATATTTTTTTTTTTCTCCTCTCGACTAGTTTGTACAATTTAATACTTATGGGCCTTATACTAGGGAGATCAAAAATAAATTTTTAAGTTTTTCCTGCCTTTAGAAGCCTTTTTTGAATCTTCATTTTCTGTAAGATATTTTCGTTTTCAATAAAATATGAAAACCGCAGATATGCCCTTTGGTCTTTGCATCGACGTTTTGTGCACTTTTTCTTCCATTTTTGTATTTTCTAAACTGATTATCTTAAGATGATGTATCATTTTGTATGTGTTTGTTTTCCTTTTTCTTTTTTTGTAAAAACGTTTTTTTTTTCGTATTGATCTGTTGTACTTCCTTTGAATTTCTTATTGAATTATATCTGTTTATGCGGGGAATACGTTGATTTCCCCCTAAATATTGTCAGACAGCCCTATTCATAAGAAGGTTTTTACATGTCACAATTTGAATGTTTGGCCGTGAAGTGGGCACATGTGCGGGATATTTTTCTGGCGTGAGGGAGGGACGGGAACCGATTTTGAAAACAAGGGAAATCAAATGAAAATTATGGAACGTTGTGAGCAAATCGTTGAAGATATTAGATCTTAGGCAGGGTTGACATGGAGCCCACTTCCCCATTTCCTCAACACTTTTTCCAGTACATTTTATTTCAGCTTGAAGTTCCCACCCCGAGCAAAAACTTTTGATTCCCCTGAAGCTTCAGCTTTGTAGCCATGTTTTGAACATCTTTTTTCAATAATTACCCTACTGCTCGCTTAGAGAATCATAGTTCCATTGTTTATTGCACCTCCAATGTCATCAATATTATAAAGTCAAACCTGTAATATACCGTTAAAAATCGGCTTTAATTATTTCTCAACTGATTCATAGTCAACTCCTCCACTAAAATGTGTTAACTCCTCCTCAATATATCGACTCCTCTTTTATATTTAACTCCTCGTTTAGAACTTCTTTCCAATTATAAAATGGCTTATTAGATGTACTTTTTCGTGGATGCCTTTATTGTAGAGTTTCTCAGTCTGAATTACGACAATGATTTCAGGGCCAAGTATTCTTTACTCGTTTTTTTCTATGCTAGTAATCATGCTTTTAAGGTGTGAAATTTATATCCAAATATTTTCCTTCGTTTCTTAAAAAATAAATAATTAGGAACATAGTGGGTTCCACATCCAGACTCTACCTATGCACCCACCCATAAGAACTTCCACTATCCCTGGAGTTTTGAGGTTTCCAAAAGCAGAAATATGGGTTCTCCGGCACCTCCTCAAAAATTAATGGTCTAAGGATATTTGGGCTCCAAAAAATTTATGTATTACTTCTTCAAAATTAATTTACTGTATCAGATTTATAATATTTCTAAGAACGTTTTTTATACTTACTTACTTTTACTTGTACTTGCTGCGGGACCAGAAGCTGACAACCAGGGGCGTCGTTTGGGGGTGGCAAGGGGGGGGGGCAGTTGGCCCCCCCCCAATAATGTGAATAAAAAAATTATTATACATCCCTTGCCCTTTGACTATCCGGATATGGACCTCTCTTGCCCCCCCTAAATAAAAATGCCGGAGATTCGCCCCTGCTGACAACCCGGCATATGGTTGACTCCTAGTTGTCGTGATCTTGTGCCCGCTTTTCAGCAAACTGGAGCCATCAGCACTCCTTTCTGCCAAACTTCCGAAATCTACCGTGGCTCGAAAACTGCCACATTTTTATAACCATGAATAATACGAAAATAAATAACCGATTTCCAGGGGGAGCGAGGCCACTTTGATAGTTTTTGTCAAATAAACTTCACATTTTTCGGACGTTGCGTCATTAAACAGTTACACGCATAGTTGACATGAACGCAACAATAAACAGTTGGTATAGAGAAAAGAAAACAGCAAAAGGGGGGAGGGGAGACAAATTCAAAATAAAGAAGAGTTTATTTTGAAAAAATATTTTTTTGTATTTTTACTGAAAAAAGTTAAAGAAAAACAGAATTTGTGGAAAAAACTTAGAGGCTCATTAAAAATTGCTTAAAAAGATAATGTTCCTTATTTCAACCAGTTTTTGACCGTATTTAATTTAAAAAAAATTCAAAATGAACTTCAAAAATTTAACTAGTTAGATGGATAACGCGAAATTTCAGCAAACGAACAATAGTAAAATTTTTATTTTATTTTGAAACATTGACAGTGTAAGACTGCAGAAAAATAACATGCCAGAACTTACAGAAGGAGCATAACCCATTTTTTCCGATTTTTCGGATTTAATGTATCTAACACGTTGCTAAATGGCATTCATAATTTATGTTGGTGGGGAACCGAAATCATTTTTCAGTTTCACATTTATCATAATCATTTGCTTGCTCCTCTAAGATTACATTAAAGTTGCCTTTATTGCAAGGACTTGGTGCATTTTTGGTAGCCTTTATTTATTGCCATGTTATTTCGTTGCAATAGTTTTTTTTTTGCTGATTTTGTATTACATGGAAATCAAGCTTAAGTGAATATAAATGTATAAGAAATACCTTTTTTTGCAGATTATTAGGGTTTTCAGATTTCTATTACCTTTGTTGCTGACCTGGATTTGTGGTTGACAGATTTATGGGTGAATCATTAAGTAACGAATTCAAAACTTGAAATAGAACCGGACTGTGAATCTCGAAATAAACAGTTCAGCTGAAAGCCTTCTGACTTCACTCGAAATTCCCTTTGCTACTGATGCTGTCGAAAAGATAAATATTTTTTTTTTTTTTTAATCTGTAAAGATATACCACCCTTTTACTTAAAACTAAAGATTAATACAATAATTAATTTCAACGCTTAATTTAAATATTTTGGATCATATGCATGGTTAGAACATGCAATAGAACATGCCTGGTTGTTACTGGGTTTTATAACAACGTAATTAAATCAAAAATGTAATTGCTGGGGAAAAGCTGGAAAAGAAGTGTTTTTGGCACCTATGACGTCATGCAAAGTTATAAAAGATTATGAACGAATCCGAATAGCTAAAGCAAAAGGCATGACAAAAATGTGTGAGGTAATGATGAGAGAAAATTAATCACAATGATATCTGCGGTTAGGCAGTATAAATAGCGCACGTTGTTGCATGTCGAAGACATGCGACAATATTTGTAATCAAAGTAGCCAAAAAGTAGCCTGAAACCTCCTAAAATGGCGTCGAATTGAAGCAAAAGTACACTATTGGAATCGCTTTGGCCAAGAAACCCTTTACAAAAAAATTACAGTCCCTTGGGTTGAAGAACAAGGAAAATCCATTGGCTTGAACCACCATCATAGACAGTCGTTAAGGGCTCATTTAAAGGAAATTGCTAAATCTACTCGCTTTTGTAATTAATAAAACATAATATCTAAAATAAAATCACTCTTTTGGCATAAAAACAGTTATTGTACAGCAGTTTTCCCAATGTTGGTCTTTAAATTAAGTACACACAGGTAAAGCATTCGGCTATTTCTTAGCAGGACTAGTAAAGAATGAATTACGTTGACATAGCTACTCAAGGTACCCTTTCAAGTATCGTGGTTGCAGTGGTAGCTGCAACCTAGTAAAGGACGAAACACGACCAGGAGTAACCAAAAAATAAGCCTGAAGTCAAAACGACGTAGCATCGAAACAAAAAGTACACCGTTAGAACCGCCTCGGCCAAAAACTCTCTACAGGAAACTTACAGTCCCTTGGCTTGACCAACAAGGAAAATCCCGCGGCTTGAACAACAGTGAAAATCATTTTTTCTTGGAAATCACCATCAATGTTCTCTTTTTTTTCTCCTTCTCCATAGCTAGTGGGACACTGGAACATCATAGAAGGCTGTTTGGGCTCATGTTAAAGGAAATTGCAACATCCACTTTTTTGTAATCAACGAAACATAATATTTAAAATAAAATTACTGTTTCGGCAAAAAACTGCATTTTTGTATGCAAGATACAAGGGAGGAAGAACTAGGGAATACTCTGGAGATGAAGAAACATATTACAGCATATGAAAGAAGAGCAATCGGAATACCTTAAAGAAAATAAAAACTAATATACTTTAAAGGGTGTCTTAGGAAACAGTGATGACAACTTAGTTCGTTTTTTGCTAGTTCCTGCTAAGAAAAAAACGAAAGTTTTTTTTCCTGTGCGTAACATTTTGTATTAAAATGTACCAGGGCTAGGCTGAACCACTGCTCATAATAGCCAAAAATTAAAGCACTTTTTGAAATTAAAGCAGCTTGATATCAGTTGGTAATACGAGACCGAGGGTTAAAACTCAGCTGTAGCAACATTGCACGGCCGACATAATGATCTTGAAAAAGTGACTTTCCTTGTTATTGAAGCCAGGGGACTGTAAATTTCGTGTAATGGGTTTTCGGTTATGGCGATCCCAAATGGTGTACTTTTCGTTTTGATCTAACACCATTTTTAGAGGTTTTGAGCTATTTTTCGAAATTCCCATAAATTTACTTTCAAAATAGCATTATGCTATTAAAACTAATTTAGATAATGGTTACCATTCCTAAATCACCTACAGATTGTAATTTTTTTAACTTGCTAGTTTCTTTTAAAAGTTATTTTTTTAATTTTTGGGTACTATGAGCCGTGTTTTGATCCTTACTAAATTGTAGTTGCCGTTGCAACCTCGATTAAATTGAGCTAATCTTTTGTGTATCCTAAAACTGAGAAAACTTTGTAAAAATCTTCGTAATCTACGTAGTTTTTGTTAGTCAAAGCATGTATGGTTTGAAGTGGAAGAGCTTCCAGAATGTTGTTTTCAAAGCAATTTAAAGGGAGTGGCATTGATTTACTTATTCGCTTAACGCTTTTAACAAGATCTTGAACTGTGATCTTGTCATCCAAATCCTCATCAAAAAATTTAAAAATTATTGACTCTCTCATCACAGAAATTTGAGCATATTTGTTGGAGTTCTTCCATGCTCATTGTTCCATCGTTGTGAGTATCGTGGATGTAAATCATTCTATTAACCATTGCTTCATTATCTAGGTTCAGCTGATGCATAATTGCACGTCCGTCCAACTTGCCCTTTCCATCTTTATCGAGAGAGTGGAATCACTTGAGGAGTTTATTATGGTATTTCAGGAACCGTGCACTGAATTCAAAATAAGTTGAGAGAACGAATGGCACAATAAACTCCCATAATGTTACGCTAGGAGGAACCTCTATGCCATTGCCACTTTCAATACCTTTTAATGGTACCCTATCGCGTATCTGGTATACAGATCCGGGATTCTCTTCCCTACCACAGTAATTTGGAGACATAAAAATACTTTTACTAAAACCTGACCAAGGTGATCATGAAAAATTCTAGAGCCCTCGTCATAGAATTTGTGGTCACGAATTATTTCTTGTAACCCATTCCTTTCTAAGAAGTGATGTGCTGCCAAAGCTGTAAAGTCATATATCCCATCTCCTCTGCGACTATCCTCAAATAAATGTTCATGATTTTCTTCAAAGTCATCAACAGGGTCTGCCCATAATATATTTTTTAATGTTACAGACATTTTTCTTGACTCACAGAAGTGATTTTCCGTATTTAAGTCCATAATATACGGTGTATAACCTTTTTCAAAGTATGGAATACCACGATGGACACACCAATATTTGTCATTGACAACAGCCGCCACGGGCAAATAAGTACAGCACTTTATAATAAGGCTGTAAATTTTTCGTGAATATCTCATTATTATTTCCTTTTGTGCACCATATTTTCGGTTCATCGATCCTGATTCATGATTTCCACGGACGAAATAATATTGTTTGGGATAAACAAGCTTCCATGACAATGAATACAGAAATGACTCTAAGTTTTGAGGTCCTCGGTCCAAGGAGTCGCCAAGTTGTATCATGACATGATCGGCATTGGATCCGTTTTTGAACTCATTTCTGTACATTTTTCTCTGATGGTTATACTTACCATGAACATCTCCAAACAAGGTAATATTTGCTGCTTTTACATAAATGACATTAGGCTCTTTTTCTAAGATTTTAATTGCATCCTCTATCAGGCGTATTAGGTGCTCATCTTCGGGTAGGCAGAAATTCGTAAGCATGGATTCTAAATTCTCCAAAAACTCTTCATTGTATTCCATATTTTGTTTTGTTTTACTTTCTGCCAGACCTAAGTCATCATCTTATATCAATTTAGTATTTTGTATCATTACCCAAATTTATTTGGACAGCGAATGAACAAACTTCGCTTATTTGGGCTTTCTTTGATAAATGACCATTATTTTGCTCTTCTTTTATTCTAATCTGTCACAAGAGTTATATTGTTATTCTATTGTTATTTTTAGTTGTAATTACCATTTCTAAGCAAAAATTGCTGTAATACTATTCAACGAAATTTGTTATTTCAAAGATGTTGTCTAATGGATTTATAATCGCGATGAGTGGTTTGAATGAAAACAGTAGCGTTAGTGAAAGTGATACCAACAGCGTTAGAGATAAGGAGTTACCAAATGAACTTCAGGAAGAAGAAGTCCCTTCGGATTTATTCAAGCTGATATCTAGTCATAAAAAGAGTTTAGAAACAATGGAAGATAGCTTACATACCCACTGGAATTAAATATATGACGCAAACTCCAAATGGAACTGATAATGAGGTGATATTCAAAGAAATTCAGAATAGGTGACAAAGTGGATGGATTTGAAGGTGAAAAGTGGCTTAAAAGACCACTTTGCTAGCAATTTTACACTTTTGTCAATGAAACTGATGCTAGCATTCTTAGTTCGGAAGACTCCGCTGAAGTGCCCCAGAAAAAATCCACCTACATGGGACGTCAGGGTTATTTGTTTTGACGGAGAAGCAATTAAAATAAAAGGCAGGCATCTACAGAAACATTACACCCAAAAATGTGCTGGAAGCTCAAATTGGAACGGCTGATGAAACTCTTAAGACATTCGAGGTAAATGTTTGCATATTGCTCCCGTATATTTAGGGTTCAAACCTGAAAATCTGGATGGAGTGAATGGATTTGACTCTGTTCAGTCCTTTAAAGATGAATTGAATGAAGCAATTACATTACAAGATACGTCAGAAACACTTATGATTTTTAACTTCCTAAAATACTAAGTTTCTTATGTAATTAGACAAACAAAAGGAAAAAATTATTATTACATCAAAGTAACACTTAGTAAAGAACGATATGACGATTTCAGGCCACGTCACTTTACACGTGGCTACAATACCTTAGGCAAATATTTGGAAATTGCTTGCTAGTTTTCAGAGTTCAAATTGTAAAATCCTGTGACAAAGAATTCAGGGAAAGAGTTAAACCTTGAAAGGGAAACAAAGAAATTAAAATATATATTCCGAGGGGTTCAAACCTCCTACCCCCCTCCTGGATAAGGACTTCGACGAAGGGAATGAATTTGATCTTGAAGAGGAATTGAAACATTCAAAATGCGTTTCTAGTTATGCATTAGGTTTACTTATAATTTTAACTACCTTGATTTAAAAGTTTCATGTTTCATTAGTGAAAAAGAAGAGAAAAAAAAACAATGTACATATAGCAAGGCTCCCATGCTCCTTGTTTCCCCACTGAAATCCGATGAATCTTTTCAGATAGCTGTTTTATTCAGCATAGTTGAAAAGTCCAACAAATATGCCTCTGGGAGTGACATTACATAACTTATGTATTATTATTAAAAATGTACGTAATGCGCATTATGTATATCGTTTTATTTTTTTATTACGTAATTAAGTAAGTAAGTAAATTTATTGCCCGAAAATTCACATGGAATTAAAACGGAGTATAACAAAGGAAAAAGAAAAGAAAAGTCACACTAGGGGACATCACCAAAGATATTTGATGTACATTAGCAAACCTACTGGCACAGGATGGCTAGCAACGGGCTTGCTCTTCCCTTGGCGTTTATCGAAAAATTCTTGGCGTCACCGTTGACACAGACTGTTGGATTGGATACACCATAATTACGCATGATATAGGAGATACTCGTCCATGGTAGAAATCTCAAAAGAAACATGGTAAATCGAAAAAACAGAACTTTTACTTTTGCACACTAAGCGGACGACAGGTATTTCCAAAAAGGTGCTATATACAGTACATGTGGAAGGGCAATGGCATTATGCAGCGACGCAAGATATTTACGGCAGAACCGATGTCTATTACTAATAATTGACCCGTACACAATCCGGATTTTCACTTCTACGTGGCGTACATGCTACGTCCTAGTAGAGTCGAGGCTTCAACCAATTGGTAAACCAAGGTCAGTAATACTCTCAGATTGTTTCACAGTAGAATCGCCCATAGGCATATCTTTTTTGTAATGTACCGCATTGAAAAACAAGACGGCAGATTTTGACACATTAAACGACAAACCTTCGTTTTTGTAATCCCTATTCAACACATCAAAGTTCTTCGATAGTCGATAAGCGGACCTGTTCAAATTAAGCAAGTCGTCAGCATACGTCATCAATGAAACATCTATCCCTTTTGAAACACAAGAAGTAGCTACTTGGGCTTGCGCCGGCAGAACACTATTGTTGTACAAACTCGGAGATACAACCAAACCTTGTGTGACTCCTTTACGGACATCAATAGAGCCAATAACTAGTGGATCACCCTTTGCCTCAGAATCAGACATAATAGCAGCAAGGGGGAACAGAGCATCAGCACAACCGATCTCCACCGCAAAACCACACTGGTGGTTTGGCCTTTGGCCACAGTGTCAAGCATTTGACAATACAAGCATTTCTAGAAGCTTGCATAAAACTGGTGACACAGTAATAGGGTGATACGAGGAGCATAGGTTAGCTGGCTTCCCTTTTTTCAGGATGGCCGTAAGTTGCCCTGTACAGAAGCAGTTACATCCGAAACAGATAATGTAAATTTCGGAAAACTCGAGTTTGATAGTACAGATTCAAGTTCTTCGGTATACGGTCTAGGGCAAATTACGTATAGCCTACACAATTAAAAGTATTTGTTTGAGAAGAAGAGGCGTTCCTGTCTTATAGTTAAAAAGGGCAATAATCCTCTCAAGTTCAAATCGAATGAGTCGTTTTTGAAGTTTTTACGACAACGCTTTCTATAAAAAACCTTATGTGTCCCTATGGCATAATTTACGACCTTAGCCCTGTGGGCTGCTGGGGGGTTGTCATACTCAAAGACATAATTTCCAGACCCTTCTACTACGTTCAAAAAATGGTTATATCAAAATGTTGATCGGAAGTGTTTGGGGAAATGATGGACGTGGGAGGGGCATTCGCCCTCCAATTGCTTTTGACTATTAATAAGGGCACTAGCCCTCTCAATTCCCAAGTGGATGAGCCCTTTTTGAAGATTTTACGACAATGCTTTCTATAAAAATGTCATATGCCCCCGGGAAATAACTTACAACCTTTGCCCTGAGGGTTGTTTGGGGTTTGCCGTCCTCAAAGACATAATTTCCGGACCTTTCAACTACGTTGAACAAAATGGCTACCTCAATTTTTGATTGAATGTGTTTGGGTAAATGGTGGGCGGGGGAGGGAGGTTAGTTTCCCTTTAATAACTTTCGACTATTAAAAAGGGCACTAGCCCTTTCCGTTTCCAATCGAATGAGCCCTTTTTGAAGTTTCTACAACAACGCTTTCTATAAAAGCTTATGTACCGCCATTGCAGAACTTACAACCCCTGCCCTGAGGGCTGTGGGGGGTTGTCATCCTCAAAGACCTAATTTCCAAAACTTTCAACTTCGTTGAAAAAATGGCTATTTCAAAATTTTGATTGGATGTGTTTGGGGAAATGGTGGGCGTTAGAGGGGGGTTAGTTGCCCTCCAATCACTTTCTACTATAAGAAAGGACACTAGCTCTTTCAATTTCCAATCGAATAAGCCAAATCGATAAGTTTCTACGACAACCCTGTCTTTAAAACAATACGAGGCTGTGGGGGGGGGGTATCCACCCTTCGATCACTCAATCTTAAAACAGAAACTAGAACTTCTGATTACCAATCCAATGAGCCCCCCTCTGAAATATATACGACCAGTCTTTCTATATAAACCTTATCTGCCCCCAGGGCATAATTTATGCCCTGAGGGTTGCTGGGGGGGGGTGTCATCCTCAAAGACATAATTTATGACCCTTTCAATTACGTTGAACAAAATGAGTATCTCAAGATTTTGATTGGATCTGTTTCGGGAAAGGGTGGGTGTGGGAGAGGGGTTAGGTGCCCTCCGAACACTTTCGACTATTAAAAAGGGCACTAGCCCTTTCAATTTCTAATCGAACGAGCCATTTTACGAATGAGCTCTTTTAATTCGTTGAACAAAATGGCTATCTCAAATTTTGATTGGACGTGCTTGGGCAAAGGATGGGTGTGGGGGGGGGAGTAGTTGCCGTCCGAACACTTTCGACTATTAAAAAGGGCACTAGCCCTTTCAATTTCAAATCGAATGAGCCATTTTACGAATGAGCTCTTGTAATAGGTTGAACAAAATGGATATCTGAAATTTTGATTGGAAGTGTTTGGGGAAATGATGGGGGTGGGGGCGGGGTATTTGCCCTCTGATCACTTTCGACTAATAAAAAGGGCACTAGTCCTCTCAATTTCCAATCGAAAGAGCCGTTTTTGAAGCTTCTATGACAAAACTTTCTAAAAAAACCTTATATGCCCCAAGGACATAACTTACCACCCTTGTCCTTAGGGCTACCGCGGCAGAGGGGTGTCATCCTCAAATTTTCAGACCTTTCAACTATCCCTCCTGCCCTGAGGGCTGGAGGGATTTGTTATCCTCAAAGACATAATTTCCAGACCTTCCAACTACATTGAACAAAATGGCCAAATCCAAAATGTTGATCAGAAACGTTTGGGAAATGATAGGCGTGGGGGGGAGTGATTCGCTCTTCGATTAATTTCGACTATTAAAAAGGACAATAGGCCTCTCAATTTCCAAAAAATAGCCCTTTTTGAAGAATTTACGACAACATTTTCTATAAAAACCTTTTATACCCCCAGGGCATAACTTACAGCCTTAGCACTGAGGTTTTTGGAGGGTCGTCATAATCAAAGATATAATTTTCGGACCCTTTAACTACCTTCAACAATATGGCTAAATAAAGAAGTTGTTTGGAAATGTTTGGTGAAATGATGGGCGTGAGGGGAGGGGGGTATTCGTAATCCGATTCTAGTTCTAATTTCCAGAACTTTGAACTACGTTGAACAAAATGGCTATGTGAAAATTTAAATTAGATGTGTTTGAGGGAATGATGGGCGTGAGAGGGGGTTAGCTACCCTCCAATCACTTTCGACTATTAAAAAGGGCACTAACCCTTTCAATTTCCAATTGAATGACCCCCTTTTGAAGTTTCAACGACAACGCTGTCTATATATACCTCTTATACCCCAGGGCTTAACTTACAACCTTTGCCCTGGGGGCTCTGGGGGGTTTGTCATCCTCAAATACATAATTTCCAGAACTTTCGACTTCCTTGAACAAAATGGCTATCCCTAGACCTTGATTGAATGTGTTTGGGGAAATGGTGGGCTTGAGAGGGGGGGGGGAGGGTTAATTACTATCCATTCACTTTCGACTATTAAAAAGGGCACTAGCCCTTTCAATTTCCAATCAAATCAGCCCCTTTTGAAGTTTCTACGATAAAACTTTCTATAAAAACCTATATGTCCCCAGGGCATAACTTACAACCTTGCCCTGAGGGCTTGGAGGGGGTTATCATCCTCAAATACCTAATTTCAAGAACTTTCAACTATGTTGAACCAAATGAATATCTCAAAATTTTGATTGTATGTATTTGGGGAAAGGGTGGGCGTGGGAGGTGGGTTAGTTGCCCTCCGATCACTTTCGACTCTTAAATAAGGCACTAGCCCTTTCAATTTCCAATCGAATGAGCCCTCTTTGAAGTTCCTGCAACATCGCTTTCTGTAAAAACCTTATATGCCCCCAGGACATAACTTACAACCCTTGCCCTGAAGGTTGTGAGCGGGGGGGTGTCATCCTTAAAGACCTAATTTCCAAAACTTTCAACTACGTTGTGCAAAATGGCTATCTCTAAACTTTGATTGAATGTGTTTCGGGAAATGGTGGGCGTGAGAGGAGGGTTAATTACTATCCATTCACTTTCGACTATTAAAAAGAACACTAGCCCTTTCAATTTCCAATCAAATGAGCCCTTTTGAAGTTTCTACGATAAAACTCTATAAAAACCTTATATGCACCCAGGGCATAACTTATAACCCTTGCCCTGAGGGCTGTGGAGGGGGAGGCGGTTGTCATCCTTAATGACCTAATTTCCAAATCGTTCAACTGCGTTGAATAAAATGGATGTCTAAAAACTTTGATTGGATGTGTTCGGGGAAAATATTGGCGTGAGAGGGGGGTTAGTTGCCCTCGAATCACTTTCGACTATTAAAAAGGGCACTGGCCCTTTGAATTTCCAGTCGAATTAGCCCTTTTCAAAGTTTGTATGACAAAGATTTCAATAAAAACCTTATATGCCCCCCAGGGCATAACTTATAACCCTTGCCCTGAAGACTGTGGGAGGAGTGTCCTGCTCAAAGATATAATTTAAAGAACTTTCAACTGCGTTGAACAAAATGGCGATCTCAAAATTTTGATTGGATATGTTTTGGGAAATGGTGGGTATGAAAGGGGTGTTAGTTGCCTTCCAATCACTTTCGACTAATAAAAAGAGCACTAGTCCTCTCAATTTCCAATTGAATGAGCCCTTTCTGAAGTTTCTACGACAACACTTTCTATAAAAACCTTATATGCACCCAGGGCATAACTTGCAATCCTTGCCCTGAGGGCTTGGGGGGGGGGGGTGTTATCCCCAAAGACCTAATCTCAAGAACTTTCAATTACGTTGAATAAAATGGCTATCTCAAAATTTTGATTGGATGTGTTTGGGTAAAAGACAAGGCTTTCTATAAAAACCTTATATGCCCCCAGGGCATAACTTACAACCCTTTCCCTGTGGGCTGTGGGGGGATTATCCTCCTCAAAAACGTAATTTATTTCTGGAAATCAACTACGTTGAACAAAATGGCTATCTCAAAAATGTTGATTGGATTTGTTGTGGGAAATGATGGGTGTGGAATGGGTGTTAGTTGCCTTCCAATCACTTTCGACTATTAAAAAGGACACTAGTCATTCCAATTTCCAATTGAATGAACCCTTTTCGAAGTTTCTACGACAGCTCCTTCGATGCAAAGTGTCCTTGTCTAAAGGGAAAAAAGAATAATAATAAATAATACATTGTGCCAACATTGTTCTTTACTTAGGCAGCGCGATTGCGATGCCTATGATAACTTCTGTTTGTTCAGAGCTTCGGTTCTAAATATCCCGTCTTAGAATTCCATTTACTATTGGGTCTAGTCACTCTTTGCTTACAGCTCGTTTCCACGACCTGCTCGAAAAACATAAAAATTATGTTTCAATTATTCACCTGCAAGAATGAGACTCTTGGTAATACATAAATCCAATAACTTTGCTTTGGGAAATCTAGTGATGTAAGGGTACCGAACAGAAATATTCAGACTTTTTAAGACTTTTTATTCAGACTAAGTTTTTAAAATTTTACTTCCTTGAGTAATATTTATCTTTGACATCTTTTGTTAATTTGGAGCAATAAATTGCTTTGTTTTCAATAAATACTAAGTTATACCAAACTAAACTTCACGTCTTGATTTGAGGCTAATTTTCTCGGATTCAGTATAACTTTGGACTTTTGGTCCAAATTTTACCGAATAGCAAAACGTTTGAAGTGCCCCCCCCCCTCCGTTGCGACGCCCCTGCTTGTTAGAATGGAGATAGAAACCATCAAACCAGCATACACTTGCTTCTACATGCAATATGGGTTTCATTGTTCAAATTTTGTCCTAGTTAAGGCCTCCTAACTAGGTCTAACCTAAATGCTGTAAGGTATTTTTAAGACGTTGCCGTGTGTCGTGTTTCTTTCTCTTCCCCAAAATGAACTGATTCCTTAGGTTCTTCTGCGTTTTGCTGTAGACAAAAAACAAAAGCTGTTTCACTATTGTGACAAACAAGAGATTGAAAGGTATCATACGATGATTACTGGGTTTCCTTAAGCAAAACGACATCTATCATGAAAACACGGAGCCGCGGAGGGAAGTCAGCGACAGCGTTTATTATATAGTAAGAGATTAAAAAGTCTAAAAAAGAAACCTGATCCTTCAAAATTTTAGTGTTGCTGCTTGTCTCGCGTTTTCATCAAACTTATATGTGTCATTATGTTGTATGTGCCCTTGGAGTTTTAAAAGATTTTAACTAACTTATCTGTTAATTCGGATTAGAACGATACGCCACTCGGGGTATTATCAACAAATTTGAAGCCTCTACACCAGAGTTCTTTAATATGCTGACTTAGACGGTGGGATTCTAATCAAGATCACTTACCCTTTTGGGCCGTTTCTCTCCATTTTAAAATCAAGTACATTTTCTCAAGCTCGTAGCATTTGATGTGTAGTTTTAAACATAATAAATAATAATTACTTAGAATCAACGTAAAAATTAAATTCTATTAATGTATTAATTGTTATCAAGTTTTATTATTTTAGAGTTCGGTTGCTGCATTGTTTTATTCTTAAGAACCAAATAATTTGCTGGTGGAAAACTGCATATTTTGGAGGTCCAAAATGATCCAGTTCCGAAAAAAAAGATGAGGATACTGGCCAGCACACTGACACCACAAAATTGAAAACACTGTATTATACAGGGTTGCCACCCCTAGTGATTTGTTACTATTTCTAGTGATTTTTTATGTTGCCTAGTAATTTTTTTCTAGCTAGTGATTTATAGCGATTTTGTTCTAAAACTAGCGATTTTTTCTAAATCTAGTGATTTTTCACAATATACCTTTGCAACTTCCGATTTCCCACCATATGTTCATATCAGATATGACCCCAGAGCGTTATCATCAAGATAATAGGCGAACTTTGTTAATCGCAAAATTACAGAGATGTTCTATACTTCCTATTTTACAACATTTGCCCAGGTCAAATTTTTATCTTGACATTGATGGTTTTTTTCTCTGTAGTCTATCAGTTCTAACTTAGATTTTCTTCTGTTAAAACCTTTGAAAGTGGAGTGAATGGTAAATATGAATACACCCTCTATATCTGCAAATAGAACAGAAATGGAGTAATTGAAAAACAAGAAGGTAACTTATACATTAAATATAATTTTTTAAATAAAAAAAAGAAATCGTTGAAAAAGAAAATAGGGCTTATTGCTTTTTATAATAAGATTTGTAATATAACTAGACAGATTAAATCGAATGTATTTTGATGATTGAAGTAGGTTGGGAATAAGGGGGGGGGATGGTTTCTACTCTGGGAATTGTCTAATGATTTTAATTTCTACTTCTAATCCTAGGCAGCGTAATCCCGCTGCCTAAGTAAAGAACGATGTTGGCACAATATTTTTTTTTTTTCCTTAGACCAGGGTACTTCGTATCGAAGGAGTTGTCGTAGAAACGAAAAGGGCTCATTCAATTGGAAACTGAAATGGCTAGTGCCTTTTTTAATAGTCAAAAGTGATTGGAAGGCAAATAACATCCCTTCCACGCCCACCATTTCCCCAAACACATCCAATCAAAATTTTGATATAGCCATTCTGTTCAACGTAGTTGATATTCAGATAGAAATTATGTTTTTGAGGATTACACTCCCCTCACAGCCCTCGGGGCGAGGGTTGTAAGTTATGCCCTGGGGGCATATAAGGCTATTATAGAAATCTGTGTCGTAGAAACTTCAGAAAGGGCTCATTCCATTGGCAACTAACCCCCCTCTCACGCCCACCTTTTCCCTAAACACATCCAATCAAAATTTTCAGATAGCCATTTCGTTCAACTTGGTTAGAAAGTTCTGAAAATTATGTGTTTCAGGATGACCCCCCCCCCCCAAAGCCTTCAGGGCAAGGAATGTAAGCTATGCCCTGGGGCATATAAGGTTTTCATAGAAAGCGTTGTCGTAGAAACTTCAAAAAGGGCTCATTCGGTTGGAAATTGAAATGGCTAGTGCCCTTTTTAATAGCCGAAAGTGATTGGAAGGCAACTTACTCCCCTTCCAAGCTCATCATTTCCCCAAACAAAACCAATCAAAATTTTGAGATGGCCATTTTGTTGAACGTAGTTGAAAGATCTGGTAATTATGTCTTTGAGCAGGACAGCCTGCCCTCCCCCCGTAGCCTTTAGGGCAAGGGTTATAAGTTATGCCCTGGGGGGTATATAAGGTTTTTATTGAAAGCTTTGTCGTAGAAACTTGAAAAAGGGCTCATTCCATTGGAAATTCAAAGGACTAGTGCCCTTGTTAATAGTCGAAAGTGATTTGAGGGCAACTAACCACCCTCTCACGCCCACCTTTTCCCCAAACACATCCAATCAAAATTTGTTGATAGCCCTTTTGTTCAACGTACTTGAAAGTTTTGGAAACTAAGTCTTTAAGGATGACAACCCCCCCCCCCCACAGCCCTCAGGGCAAGGGTTGTAAGTTATGCCCTGGGGATATAGGAAATTTTTATAGAAAGCAATGTTGTAGAAACTTTAAAAAAGGCTCATTCGATTGGAAACTGAAAGGGCTAGTGCCCTTTTTGATAGTCGAAAGTGATTGAAGGACAACTAACCCTCCTCTCGTGCCCACCATTTCCCCAAACACATTCAATCAAAAGTATGACACATCCATTTTGTTCAACGTAGTTGAAAGTTCTGGAAGTTAGGTCGTTGAGGATGATAACCCCCTCAGAGCCCTCAGGGCAAAGGTTGTAAATTATGCCCTGGGGGCATATGAGGTTGTTATAGAAAGTTTTGTCCTAGAAACTTCAAAAGGGCTCATTTGATTTTAAATTGAAAGGGCTAGTGCCCTTTTTAATAGTCGAAAGTGAATGGAAAGCAACTAACCCCCTTCTCATGCCCGCTGTTTCCCCAAGCACATCCAATCAAAATTTTCATATAGCCATTTTGTTCAACGTAGTTGAACGTTCTGAAAATTAAAACTGTAATCGGAGGACGAATACCCCCTCCCCTCTCGCCCATCATTTCCACTAACACTTCCGATCAACATTTTGATAAAGCAATTTTGTTGAAGGTAGTTGAAGGGTCCAAAAATTATATCTTCGAGTGTGACCACCCCAACAACCCTCAGTGCTAAGGTTGTAAGTTATGCCCGAGGGGCATAAAAGGTTTTTTTGGAAAGCGTTGTTGTAAAAACTTCAAAAAGGGCTAATTTTTTGGGAATTGAGAGGCCTATTAGCCTTTTTAATATTCGAAAGTGATCGGAAGGAGAATCCCCCCCCCACGCTTATCATTTCCCCAAAAATTTATGATCAACATTTTGATATATTCATGTTGTTCAACGTAGTTGAAAGACCTGGAAATTAGAGGATGACACCCCCTCCCCCGATAGCCCTTAGGACAAGGGTCGTAAGTTATGCCTTGGGGCATACAAGGTTTTTATAGAAGGTTTTGTCGTAGAAGCTTCAAAAAGGGCTCATTTGATTGGAAAGTGAGAGGAGTAGTGCCTTATTTATTAGTTGAAAATGATCAGAAGGCAAATGTCCCTACGTCCATCATTTCCCCAAACACTTCCAATCAAAATTTGAGATAGCCATTTTGTTCAACGTATTAACGTATTAACGTTCAACGGGAGTCTTAATTGAGAGTTTCTTGTGTTAACACCTCGTTTCTGGATATTAACCTTTTAATAAAGTAAGGTATCAACCTCTGCGATTTCCTACAGAGATTTATAATCGGCTTATTTTATTTACTTGCTATTGACAGTTTGCTGCTTGAACTTAAATTCCTTTGGTATTTAGTGACTTAGCAAGTACTGAGATTCAGACAGAACGATTTAATTACCTTTGAGTATTGTACTATTTTTGCATAGCAGCGATACTGATAACATATATTAGGCAATAAGCAGAAGAGGGTAGGATTCCTGCCGCAAGCGTCGTATGTACCTGCCGGTATTTAGTTACTCTTAAATTGCGGGGAATAGGTGAGCGGGTCCCAACGATTACCTTGTTCCTAGCATTGTGATTCAGTGGACTTCGACTGTTTTTATGTGAAAGTGATGACTGAAAAGCTGGTACTCAACCCAGTTCTGAACTTTTTGAGAAGATCACTCACTGAAGGGGTGAAATTTGATCAGATTCTGAAAAGCACAGTAAACTATTTCGAACATGATACAACCATACAAGCTAAAAAGACCCTTCACAGCGAGCTGGACATTCAAAGCCGGATGGTTTCATATGCCAAAGATGAGGACAACATTACTGATATGTGCAAGTCATTAGTCTCTGTGGCAAAGCAAAATGTACCGATCCCGAAATTTGTGATATTTAGTCCGTGTGAAGTACCTGCCATCGGTGAGGCAGTTCACCCTACAGTGGTGTCCAAAGTAAACAAGCTCTCCAGAAAATTGGATGGATTTATGCTAAATACTAGCCGCTCTACAGTCACCCTGCCAGATAAATCTCAATCGTCCCAAACCACACCCCCGAGCCCACTTTACTCTGTGATACTAAAAGACCTTCCAATAGACTTAAAATGCCCAAGCGAACGCAAAGCATTTATCGACAAACTATGCCCATGTCCAGGCGGCTATATAACCGAGTTACTCCGCTCTAATACCGAGTGGAAACTCGTGGTTCGTTCCAAGCAAACCGCGAGCAAGATAGTGGATGCAGCTAAACGTGCGAAACCATCGCTCAATATCTCCCTCAAGGAACCTGCTTTTTTAGCTGCGATCAAGCGAGTGCCGGAGTATCTAGACGAACAGTCTCTTAAACAGCTAGTCCCCAAGTGCAATGAAACCCTTCAGTATGACAAGTCTCAAAAATTTACAGTCTACTTTCCGACACGAAATGACCTCGATACCTTTCTCAAAGTTTCAGTGAAAATCGGATATGAACGCCTCCCAGATGAAGGGTTCGTGTTCTTACCTTGGCGCAGCTTTAATTGCCACGCAATCGGTCACCTAGCCGCAGATTGTAAGAACGGTCCATTATGTTCCAAATGCGGCTCCGCCGATCAAAAATCTGCGTCCGATACCCCGTGTCAGAAGGCAGCCTTTTGCGTTGGTTGCAATAAGCTGGGTAATACTTGATATTGTGTGAAGGTCCAAAAAAACCGAAAGCCCGCTAACTATTTATCTCACCAATAAATCTTTTGTCATTGAATATAAACGGGTCTTCAATTAATAAACTTCCGTCTCGGGATAGGCTCTGTTCTGAATTTATTGTGATTTGTCTCCAGGAAAATTTTTTTTTACTAAACATGGTGTGAACATACTTGAGCTTGAGGATATGAAAACTTATTGTGTACCCGCTAGACAGCTGAACAATAGAGGCCGACCCTCGGGTGGACTTATTACGTTTGTGAAATTAGCTCTCCGTTCTAGTATCTTCGAAGCAAATGATTATTATATAGCTGTGACAGTGGATTGTTCTGTGTGTATTAGTGTGTATCTTCCCACAGACTACAATAATGACCAGTTTGAGCGTAAATTTGCGCTATTTTGTGAAAAACTAGGTACGTGTATAGACAAAATTTGTCACTTAGGTTTACCTTGCATTATAGCCGGTGACTTTAATTGTAATCTGTCCGAGCCGAATTCTCAAGCTTCACCGCGTACAACGCTAGTTAAGGGCTTATTTAGTGATTTCTTGTGTGTTTTAGAGAAATCGTCCATTTTTACGTACGTTCACACGTCCTCGCGAACCTCCAGCCTGGACCACGTTGTAGTATAGTCAGATTTGCGAGCCGATATAGTAAAGGTTGTGTTTGATTATCAGTTGTCTGATCATCTTCCCATAACTTGCTCTGTCGGTATGCCATCTTCTGGTCACCAAACCACACCTCTTGCTCCTTCAGCACCTCGACACCCTCGTAACTGGTCGAAAATTGATCAAGCCTTATTCATCGAGTCGGTAGATTCAGTCCTGAATAAAATCAGCGTCCCCTTTCATCTCCTTCAGAATTCACTCCAGTTACCTCAAAAAGAGGTTTCGATTTGTCTAGATATATATTGCGCAGAAATCTGCCATGCTCTCCGCTTCGCAGAAAAACAAGCTGTTCCTTTGCAACGAATTCGTAAAGGAATGATTCCCGGGTGGTCGTCAAATCCAGGTCTCCTCATTTCATGTAGTCAAGCAAAATTTTGATTCTCAGTATGGAAAGAGTGTGGACGTCCGAATATGGGTCTTGTGAACAGCATACTGATTTTCACGAATCGAAAGTTTTCTAAGGCCCTGGCTCGGCATCGGAAAAATCTAGTCAATCATTATTCTGCCCGTGCCAAACAAAATAGAAATATGATCTTCAAGTTTGTCTCTCGTTCTGCAAAAAATTATTCTTCACCATCCCCAGCCGACATCCCTAAAGATGAATGGTATGCCCATTACGAATCAGAGTTCTCAGCTCCTGACCCCTCCATCGAACAACCTTACGAGGCTGCCTTGGATCAGTTTCTATCTTCTCATCCCGATGAACATTTTATCGTCGCTGTTGAAGATGCCATCCGTAGACTCAAATGGAAAGGCTCATCGGGCATTGACGAAGTCAGTGCGATCCACTTGAAACACGTAGGCAAACTCCTCGCGGCACATCTCTCTCTTCTTATGCAGATGATTTTCTCTCAAGGGATTGTTCCTGCCTCTTTCTGCATCGGAGATTTGACTCCCATTTCTAAAAAGGGAAAATCTGAAAACAATGTACAGCATTCCGTCCGATAACTGTAGCTACCTCACAGTGCAAAATCTTCGAGTTACTGTTTATACAGGAACTCGAAAAAGTATGCTACGCTCCTCCGCATCATTTCGGCTTCAAGCGAGGAACTGGGTGTGCTGATGCCTTAACAGTCGTTGCTAATGTCTTGATAGATGCCGAATCTTCTGAAGAGGGCCTTTCCTTGGCAGGACACGACATTAGACGTGCATTCGACTCTCTAATCCATGCTGCGATGCTTTTGTAGGCTGGTAAACGTGGGTTGAATCTAGCTGTCATTCGTTCTCTCAGAAATCTGTATTCTAGATTACGGATCCGACTGAAGCTACCTCCTGACAAGGGTTTGACCCCTATCCCGTGCACTCAACTTGTTCTAGTCGAGAAAAGAGGGCGTCAAGGAACAGTCACCTTTCCCGACCTTTTCAATTGCTGTGTCCTTGATGCACAAGATTAATTTCAATCTTCGCTGATTCTGTCATATGCTAACTAGTCTTTGGTATGTTACGCGGACAACATCCTGAAACTTAGCCGAACCCCTCAGCAGATAATTGATATCTTCGAAATCCTTGAAGCCGAATATCTTAAAGTTGGACTTCAGTTCAACTCTTCAAAATCGGAAATCGTCCTATTCAATTGGAAAACTGATTTTTGTGTTCCTACCATTGCCCTTGGTTCTAGCTTTTTCCAGCCAGTAGATCACCTCATTTATCTCGGTTTACCCATAGGTTCGTCTATCCGTCATATCCGAAAACTTCTCCTCGAACAGCTTAAACTACGAATTTCAGCGTCTTACACTTCAGTTGTATCATGCAAACTCCGAATCGACTGGCCGCTTCTTGCAAGCTTGTATAACGTCATTGCTCTTCCTCACATTTTATATGCCACGCCCTTCTGGAAACTCCTCACTAAAACTGACCAAAATATAATCAGAGCAGTGTATTTTCGTTTTGCAAAGTATTTGCTTCCTCTACCTCCGTGGTATAGAAACTCGCATGTAATTGAAAAATTTAAAGTTGCAGACCCTGACGTCGCCATCGCTAGACGAATAGCAAACCAATATAGAAAAATACTCCGAAAGCAACACGTATGATCCCCTCCGCACATTTAGTGAATCAGTGGTCCGTTTTCTTTGTTGGTTCAGTTTGTTATAGTTTGTGTCTTATTTCTTTGTTCTTTTTTCTTTTAAGTGCTCCGTCTTGTTGTATTATTTGACGGGTTTTTCAATAAATAAATAAATAAATTAAAAGAGCTCATTCGTAAAAATAGCTCATTCGATTGGAAATTGAAAGGGCTAGTGCCCTTATTAATAGTCGAAAGTGTTCGGAGGGCAACTAACCCCCCTCCCAAGCCTACCTTTTCCCCAAACACATCCAATCAAAATTTTGAGATAGGCATTTTGTTCAACGTAACTGAAAGGTCCATAAATTATTTATTTGAGGATAACACCCCCCCCCCAGCAGCCCGCAGGGCAAGGATATAAGTTATGCCCTGGGCGCAGATAAAGTTTATATAGAAAGACTGATTGTATATGCTTCGGAGGGGGGTTCATTGGATTGGTAATCAGAAGTTCTAGTGTCCTTTTTAATATTGACAGTGATCGAAGGGTGGATACCCCCCCATCCCACAGCCTCGTATTTTCACGATCACGATATGGGACATAATCGGAAAGGGAATATTTGTATGCTACCATTGCTATTACAATTAATTACAACACAATTAATTATCAAAATTAGTAGTATTTTTATTCGTCGGAAATTAGTGTATACAAAACTTCGAATACCGTATCACAAAATTCATCATTTATCCTAGAATATTAGTGCAAGTCGAAAAAACTCCTTCAGCCAAACTTCAGAAGTATATTAGAACTACGGGATGTGGCTATAGTTATCGTGAATGAGAATCAACTTATCCACTCTGTTTGGACTGAGGCCATTTCTCCTCTAAGTCACTATCATAATCACTATTAGGCCTACTACCGAAAATAGTATTTTTGCTGTCACACTAGTCGCAGGAATAGAAAATAACTTTCTGGCAAGTGTGGCGACGTACGAAATTTTATCGCGACTGTGTCTCCGGAACTGAAGAACGTTGCCGTTACCATCGTCTTCGGTTTCTTCCTGTGTCTTTAAAAGGGTAAAGTATAGTGTAACTTGATTCCTGATTGTTTCCAGCTCTTCCCGAGTCCCTTCAAGAGGATTCGGGAAGAACGATGTTGGCACAATGTATTATTATTTTTTTTTCCTTAGTCCAGGGCACTTCGTATTGAAGGAGTTGTCGTAGAAACTTCAAAAAGGGCTCATTCGATTGGAAATTGGAATGGCTAGTGCCCTTTTTAATAGTCGAAACTGATTGGAAGGTAACTAACCCCCCTTCCACGCCCACCATTTCCCCAGGCACATCCAATCAAAATTTTGAGATAGCCATTTTGCACAACGTAGTTGATTTCCAAATAGAAATTATATTTTTGAGGAGGACACTGCCACCACAACCCTCAGGGCAAGGGTTGTAATTTATGCTCTGGGGGCACATAAGGTTTTTAAAGAAAGCTTTGTCGTAGAAACTTCAAAAAAGACTCATTCGAATAGAAATTCACAGGGCCAGTACCCTTTTTAATAGTCGAAAGTGATTGGAGGGCAACTAACCCCCCTCTCACGCCCACCTTTTCCCCAAACACATCGAATCAAAATTTTGAGATAGCCATTTTGTTCAACGTAGTTGAAAGTTCTAGAAATTAGGTCTTTGAGGATGACAAACCCCCCACAACCCTCAGGGCAAGGGTTGTAAGTTGTGCCCTGGGGGCATAAGGTTTTTATAGAAAACGTTGTCTTAGAAACTTCAAAAAGGGCTCATTCGATTGGAAATTGAAATGGCTAGTGCCCTTTTTAATAGTCAAAAGTGATTGGAAGGCAACCAATACCTCTTCCACGCCCACCATTTATCCAAACACATCCAATCAAAATTTTGAGATAGCCATTTTGTTCAACACATTTGAAAGTTCTGGAAATTATATCTTTGAGCAGGACACTCCCCCCACAGTCTTCAAGGCAAGGGTTATAAGTTATGCCCTGGGGGGTATATAAAGTTTTTGTTGAAAGCTTTGTCGTAGAAACTTGAAAAAGGGCTAATTCCATTGGAAATTCAAAGGGCTAGTGCCCTTTTCAATAGTCGAAAGTGATTTGAGGGCAACTAACCCCTCTTTCACGCCCACCTTTTCCCCAAACACATCCAATCAAAATATTGAGATATCTATGTTGTTCAGTATTTGAAAGGTTTGGAAATTAGGTCTTTGAGGATGACAACCCCCCCCCCCTACAGCCATTAGGGCAGGGGTTGTAAGTTATGCCATGGGGGCTTATGAAATTTTCATAGAAAGCAATGTTGTAGAAATTCAAAAAAGGTTCATTCGATTGGAAACTGAAAGGGCTAGTGCCCTTTTTAATAGTCGAAAGTGATTGGAGGGCAACTAACCCCCCTCTCACGCCCACCATTTCCCCAAACAAATACAATCAAAATTTTGAGATAGAAATTCAATCAAGCAATTCAACACATCCAATCAAGATTTTGTGATAGCCATTTTGTTCAACGTAGTTGGAAATTGTGGAAATTATGTTTTTGAGGATTACAACCCCCCCCCCCCCACACACACAGCCCTCAGGGCAAGGGTTGTAAGTTACGCCGTTGGGGCATATTAGATTTTTATAGAAAGCATTGTCTTAAAAACTTCAAAAAGGGCTCATTCGATTGGAAATTGAAATAGCTAGTGCCCTTTTTAATAGTCAAAAGTGATTGGTAGGCGACTAACACCTCTTCCACGCCCACCATTTCCCAAAACACATCCAATCAAAGTTTTGAGATAGCCTTTTTGTTCAACACATTTGAAAGTTCTGGAAATTATATCTTTGAGCAGGACACTCCCCCCAGAGTCTTCAGGGTAAGGGTATTAATTTATGCCCTGGGGGGCATATAAGGTTTTTATTGAAAGCATTGTCGTAGAAACTTGAAAAAGGGCACATTCAATTGGAAATTCAAAGGGCTAGTGCCCTTTTTAATAGTCGAAAGTGATTTCAGGGCAACTAGCACCCTCTCACGCCCACCTTTTCCCCAAACACATCCAATCAAAATTTTTACCCCATTTCCCCATAGCCATTTTGTTCAACGTAGTTGAAAGTTTTGGAAATTAGGTCTCTAAGGATAACACCCCCCCCCCAAAGCCCTCAGGGCAAGGGCTGTAAGTTATGTCCTGGGGGGATATAAGGTTTTAATAGAAAGCGATGTTGTAGAAACTTCAAAAAGGGCTCATTCGATTTAAAATTGAAAGGGCTAGTGCCCTTTCTTTTAGACTAGGGGCAAAGGTTGTAACTTATGCCCAGGGGGGTATATAAGGTTTTTATGGAAGGGATGGTTGTTTAACTTCAGAAGTGGCTCAGTCTTTCTCCATGAAAAAGACTATGTCAATTCAAAACGAACAGAAATTAATCAAAAAAACTTTTTGCACAAAATAAGTTTTTTCAAGAAAAAAGTAAAGAATTCCATTAAACCAAAAATGAACAAAAATAGAATCAAATAATCTACCAAGCATACAACTACCATAAATCAGTATCAATAAATAAATGGAACCCAAAAAAAACAAAAATTAAAATAAGTCAAACTCAAAATGAGCAGAAATTAATCTGAATAGGGTTCTAAACCCTATGCTTTCTAACAGCCAGAATATAATTTGTACTTTACTGAAAAAAAATTCAAGCGAATTTACTGAAAAAATGTGCATTTTCAGTTTAATACACATATGCTGATATTCATTCCTTAAAATCTTAATTAACTTTTGATTTCTTAAAGTATAAAAGTGAAAACATTTAAAAGAATTTTTTTGAAAAAATTTGAAAGAAAATTTTAAAATAAGTCAAACTCAAAACGAGCAGGAAATAATATGAGTAGGGTTCTATACCCTATGCTTTTTAAAAGTCAGAAAATACTTTGTACTTTACTGAAATTTTTTTTTAAATGTTTTCACTTTTATAACTTTAAGAAATCAAAAATTAATTAATATTTTAAGGAATAAATAGCAGCCTATGTTTTTTAAACTGACAATGCATATTTTTCTTCGTAAATTCATTTGAATTTTTTTCAGTAAAGTACAAATTATATTTTCGTTTTTAGAAAGCATAGGGCTTAGAACCCTACCCAGATTAACTGCTCGTTTTGAGTTTGACTTATTTTAATTTCTGTTTGTTTTTGATTTCATTTATTTATTGATACTGATTTGTGGTAGTTGCATGTTTGGTAGATTATTTGATTCTGTTTTTTTTTTTTCATTTTTGGTTTAATGGAGCTCTTTTTTATTTTTTTTTAAAATTAGTTTTTGCAAAAATTTTTTTTGATTAATTTTCTAAATTCTCTAATTATGTGTAATTGAAACACCTAAAAAGTGTAAATAACATCCTATTCTTTAAGTTTTTGGATTTGTGTTCCAACATATCAAACAATTTATGGTAGCGAACTGTAAGAATGAAGCTACAAGGCTCGATAGTAACCGAAATTCCAGAAACGAAATTTTGATATCAATATATCACCGGCTTATTATGTTGATTCCAAATATATAAGATTCATTAAGCTTAGTTTTACCTATAAAAGGCGAAGAAACTATGAAATTTTGTCTGATTTTTGAAACAGGGACGAAACACCCGATAAAAATGGAAGAATTTTAATTAAGACCAAATCATTAGATTCAACCTATCAGAGAACCCTGCTGTAGAGGTTTCAAGCCCCTGTCTGCAAAAGTGTTGAATTTTGTATTATTACCCAGAAGAAAAATCACGGATGCTTTTTATTTTTTTCCCTGCAGGGACAATCGTATCGAACCAATGGCTCTAGAACATCAGGTGAGGGTTCATTTTAACAGAAATTAAAGTTTCTGGTGTCTCTTTTATTTGACCAAAAAATCAGACGGCTACTAGCCCCCCTCCCACGTCCCTTTTTTCCCAAAAATTGTTCAATCAAAAGTTTGAGATAGTGATTTTGTTTAGCCCAATTGAAAGGTTCCTAAACTACACCCTTAGATTTAACATGGTCCACACAGCCCCTAAGGATAGGTCGGCGATTAAAAATATGCTATGAATAATAAGGATAATGTACGATCTATGAAAAACAGTTTCAAAGCCACAAAGACAAATAATGGGTGACAGAATGATTTGGACTCGTATAACGTGGGCTATATATTTGCACATTAGCGGGGCGGGGGCACGGTTAATTTACTATACCCCCACACCCCCTAATTTGCTAATATATAGCCCAAATTATATTATTGTATAAACTAAAGTATTATATTTGTATCATATTTTGGCATATTTCATTAGGATTAACATAAGTTTACTTCTTGGGTGTGTTCCATATAATTAACAAGTGCCTCCTTTTTTCAAGAAGCAATAACACAGATTAGACCCCGAAGCCGCGCCAAAGAGTCGGCGGCGCGCCGCCAAAAAAAAACGGTGGTGCGCCCCCCAGCTTGCATCAGCGCGCGGACGCCGCCGCAGATTCTATCGGCGGCGGCGTCACTAATGCGCCGCCGTTTATTTTTGTTTTTTTCTCTCTTTTTTGGTTATCGATATCGACCTCCGGGCTTCAACCGTAATCCCGGCTAATCTGTTTCTTAAAGATAAATACTGCTCGCCATGTATATCGGTTCATAGGAAGGAGAAGAAGAAATTTTTCTTGAAACAAAAATTCTACCTTCCACTTTAAAATTCTGTTCATTTTTCTTTCTGATTTTTCGGATGAAAAGAGGTAAGTAAAAGAGCAGTAGGCAATTCAGGATGTTATCTTAGGCAGTGCAAACGAGCTGCCTAAGTAAAGAACAATGTTGGCACAATGTAGTATTTTTTTTTGTTTCCATACCAAGGCAATTCGAATCGAAGGAGTTGTCGTCGAAACTTCAAAAAGGGCTCACTTGATTGGAAATAGGAATAGCTAGTGCCCCTTTTAATAGTCGACAGCGATTGGAAGGCAACTAACACCCCTTCCACGCCCACCATTTCCCCAAACATATCCAATCAAAATTTTAAGATATCCATTTTGTTCAGAGTAACTGATTTCCAGAGAGAAAATATGTTTTTTGAGGAGATTACTCCCCCACAATCCTTAGGGCAAGGGTTTTAAGTTATGCCCTGGGGGTATATAAGAACGATGTTGGCACAATGTATTATTTATTAATTTTTCTTTTAGACCAGGGCACTTCATGTCGAAAAAGTTGCTGTAAAAGCTTCGAAAGGGCTCATTCAATTAGAGACTGGAGTGGCTTGTAAATGATTGGAAGGCAACTAACACCCCTTACACGCCCACCAATTCCCGAAACACATCCAATCAAAATTTTGAGATAGCCATTTTGTTTATCGTAGTTGAAAGTTCTAGTAATCAGATCTTAGACGATGACAACTACTCTCAGAGCCCTTAGGATAAGGGTTGTAATATATGCCCTGGTGGCATATACGGTGTTTATAGAAAAAGTTGTCGTAGAAACTCAAAAAGGGATCATTCGATTGGAAATTAAAAAGCCTAGTGCCCTTTTTAATAATCGCGAGTGATTGGAAGGCTTGACATTTTTATAGTAGAGATCGATGTGGGTATAATGTATCATTTTTTTGTTGTTGTTGTTGTTTAGACCAGAGCACTTCGTATGGAAGGAGTTGTCGTAGGAACTTCGAAAAGAGCTCATTCGATTGAAAATAGAAAGGGCTGGTGCCCTATTTAATAGTCGAAAGTGATTGAAGGTAAACTAATCCCTCTCCCACGCCCACCCTCTAATTTGTCTTTATGTTTACAAAGTCAATGTTTCTTTAAGATTAAATAAAAATGCACTTTGTTAATACTGAATACCACTGATGCATCTCAACAGTATCTCAAAAACAACTGAGGGTGTTATGTTCAAACTTTTGACGCTTTTTCTGCTCTTAAAATTTGACCAAATCAAAATAGCGTAAGTGTATCCGAGCTATCAAAGAAAGTAAACAAATTTTTTTGCGAATGGTATAAAGTTTTCCATTTCAGATCAACTAGAGGAGGTATGAAACTAAATCAAACACTATTATTTGAGTCCAGATTTTTAAAAGGGTCTATGTTGTTAAAAATTGCTGAAATTTTTTTTCCAGCATACAAATAGCAGGCCAAACTATAAATTCTTAAAAAAACGAAAAGATTTAAAGTATTATTCTCTTTTCCCCTGAAAAGACTATGTCAATAGAAAACGAACAGAAATTATTTAAAAAATTGTTTCCACAAAATAAGTTTTTCAAAGGAAAGTAAAGAACTCCATTAAACAAAAAAATGAGCAAAATTAAAATCAAATAATCTACCAAGCGTGGAACTACCACAATTCAGCATCGATAAATAAATGAAACCCAAAACGAGCAGAAAGTACAATAAATAACCTATTCAAACTCAAAACAAGCAGAAATTAACCTAAGTTGGGCTCAAAACCCCTCTGGCTTCCCAAGGCCAGTACATAATTTGCACTTTATTGAAAAAAATACAAAAGTATGTGCATTGTCAGTTTAATAAACATATACCGATATTTAGTAATTAAAATGTTAATATTATTTGATTTATTAAAGTTATAAAAGTAAAAATATTTATATTTTTTCAGTAAAGTGCAAATTATGTTCTGGCCTTGGGGAGCCATAGGGGTTTTGAGCCCAACTTAAGTTAATTTCTACTCGTTTTGAGTTTTACTCGATTATTTATTGTAATTTCTGTTCGTTTTGGGTTTCATTTATTTATCGATATTGATTTATGGTAGTTTCCCGCTTGGTAGATTATCTAGAGCTAGTATAGAAATATATCTATAGAAATTTATTAAATTTTTTTTTGCAGTGAGCAGAGCACACTGAAGTTGAAGTAGCCTTAAACTTTGACTTGAAACGTCATAACTTAACCACTTCTTTCAGAAAAGAATTTTGGAGGGTTATTTCGTGTTGATAAGAAAAGAGGGTAAAGGTGGAGTTTAGTCCCTCTTGTAGTGTAGAGCGCAGGAGCCCTATGGTAAAGGTGCAGGTGTGTTCTCCCTTATAAAAACAACTTATTTCAGCAGATACAAAGAAGAAGCCCATTTGCGGCATTCTGTGGGACCCCAATGTCCAATACTAGTATCAGATCCCGCGAGTGGCAGTTTACGCTCGTAAAGTTCTGGCTGTACCGGCTACAAGTGCCCCAGCTAAACGGTTTTTAGCATGACAGGACTGATAGTGACTGCAAAAAGATCAATGGCTCCAGGCAGAGTGAACAAACTCACTTTTATTACATCAATTGTAACTGAAGTGATGTAACCGCTGATTTAAAATTGTTGGTGTTCTTAAGCCGTGGTATCTGACTTGTATACAATGTTTTTTCGATGTTGTTATTTGCTTTTTTTTCACTTCATTTTCGTATGTATTTGATGAACAGGAGATGTTTGAACTTCAAACTTTGAAATTTATACACACATTAGCCCAAATCATTAACAAGAAGAAAATGACTAAACACGGGATTTTATAGGAACAATGCGATGTTAAACATAAACACAACATAGGTTTCCCTGGGTCTAGTGGTTAAAAATGAGAATTCTAGTTGGGCTGATCGACGTTGAACATAAACAGTTTCCGCACGGCCGAACAAATTCCTGTTTTGTCATATTGTTCTTGTATGTTTTTAGCCAACCATTTAAAAATCCTTACTAAAATCGAGGTTGAACGTGCATGGTAAAGTGGAATTTTTATTATTATTTTTAATCAGAAAAATCAGTGCGCCGTGGCGCGCCGTCGGTCTAAAATCGGCGGCGCACCGCCAAAAAAATTTCGGAGCGCCTGGTGGCGCGCAGCCACCGATACTCAATCACACCGTCGCCGCCGTCATGTCGGCGCGGCGCGGCGTCGGGGACTAACACAGATACTCATCGAAATTTGTAAAGAGTGGAACTCATTTTTGCCATGAAGTTATTAAAAGGCAATCTTTAAAATTGTCGCCGGTGTTCCAGTGATTATATTAGCTCAGAGTAAAAAGAAAAATAGTTACTATATATTTGGGTAAAAAATTGGGGTTTTGATCAACAAGGGAAGAAAATAATAACATAAAGCAAACATTTCGATTAGATCACTGATACCCAATTCGGGAACATACAGGGAGGAAGCAAGGATTTTGTTCTATTCTCTGCATAAAGATGCAAAAAGGCATTTCTCAAAATTTAAATGGTAATTTTCGCTTGAGAAGAAACAAAACATAAACAAAACTAAACTAAATTTTTTTACATCTAGGGGGTGTATTCGCCCCCTTCCTGTATGTGTACCTGTATAGAACATGTTAAAGAAACAAAACAATTATTAATTTCAATGATAAAGAGTATTATAATTCTAGTGATTTCTGGTCAATAATCTAGTGACTTCTGTGCTGATTCAGTGTTGTTGGTTTTCCAAGAATCTAGTGATTTTTTCTCACCGAGTGGCAATGCTGATCTTATATTCGAGAAAGAAAAGATTTATTAGACTTTATTCCTATTGGTAAAAGGTATAGTACTATTAATCTGTTTCAATCTTACTTTTAGCTGAATTTTTAAGTTTGGTTATAGGTGTTTCTTCACACTCAGTGCAGCCCATTTAATCTGCCATGTCTTGTTTTTAACTCCGTGTCTTATTTTGAAGGTATCAATAATAATATATGCTATATTATCCATCCAAAAAAGAACTTGTTAGAATTTACTACGTCAACAAATTCGTGTCTAAGTCAGCAGGTTGACTGAAGCTCTTGGAAGGTCATAAAATATATTTTTTTTTAACTTGTCGTCAGGTCTTTAGGCTAATGTAGGGGCTCAGACAGTGCCTTATCTTGGAGAAAAGTTTAGGTGGAAATATGTTCTGTATGTAAATAATTGATGGTCAATATTTTCTGAAGCAAGCATGCTAAAGTAATAAAATTTTTACCATTAGATTTCCTATTTTATGCTAGCCTATTTACAAATTTTCCAGTTGCTAGTCTGACAATACAACCATTGACCCCCCCCTCCCCACCCTTTAAAGGTATTGTAAATTGTAAAAATTCTAGATTAGCTATTTTTTGGCTATCTTGGAATGGGGTTAGGTTAGGAAAATGAAACTTTCAGGGATGGGTCTACAGACTAAAGTATGGGTAAATATCTACCAAATCATATTATTGAGTTAGGACTAAAGTGGATACACCATTTGATGCCTTTTTTTATGCTGATTACGAATATAATAAGCATTTCTTTCGTAAATGAATTTCAGCCCCCCCCCCCTATATATACCCAACCTACCCCTGAATTGGCATATATAGGGGGGGGGCTGAAATTCATTTCCAATAGAAATGCTTATTATATTTGTAATCAGCTTTTAAAAGGTGGTCAACATCTACCAAATCATATTATTGAGTTAGGAATAAAGTGAATACACCATTCCATGCCTTTTTTTATACTGATTACAAATATAATAAGCATTTCTATTGGAAATGAATTTCAGCTCCCCCCCCCCTATATAGGCTATACCTAACCTACCCCTGAATTGCCATATATAGGGGGGGGGGCTGAAATCCATTTCCAATAGAAATGCTTATTATATTCGTAATCAGCATAAAAAAAGGCATTGAATGGTGTATTCACTTTAGTCCTAACTCAATAATATCATTTGGTAGATATTGACCAAAAAAGCATTGAATGTATTCACTTTATTCCTAACTCAATAATATGATTTGGTAGATATTTACCAAAGTGTGTCCTAGGAAGGTATTATAAAGTGCCTACCTCCACTCTCTCTATAGTGCCCTGACCTATGATGACCTTTAAAAGTTGTGTTATAAAAGTGAAAACTTGTAAAATCAATATTCTGGTAAAATTTTACTTTAGCTACTTTTGACTATCTTGGAAAGGGGTTAGGAAAATGAAACTTTCAGGGACGGATCTACAGGCTAAAGTATGTCCTGGGAAGGTATTTTGAAGTACTTACCTCTGCTCCTCCCTCTAGAGGGTCCTGGAATTTGCCTACATGACAGGTCTATTACCTGTTGAAATTTTGACAAAACAACATTCTACCTTAATTTTCAGTTATCAGTTCCTTTTTCTCTGGCTTTAGTTTAAAATACTATACCTGTTATTTGATTTGAATTTAAGCCATATTAATGTTTTTTTTTTGTTTCAAAATTTCAGGAAATGTATTTGCATATCTTTAAAACCTTTTAAATTGGGATTGAGCAAAGCTGAAAATGTTTTTATTACACTTCCTTTAAGCAAAAGATCTATTTTGCAAGGTTCCACTTTTATAACATGCAGATTTTGGTAAATTTCCTGGTGGCCCTATAATTTTGCTAGAATGAAAGTAAAAACATCATTTGATGCCTTTTTTTGCTCTTTCATAATACAATAACTGCTTCTGGTGCTAGTTGCATCTTGAGCTCCAAAGGTATTTCATTTGTGTAACCACACAAAGAAGTTAAAACCTAATCTACAAAATACTTGATTTTCAATTCAAACCTTTTTTCCTACCATTTAAAGTTTTTCACATTCTGTTGGCAAAAAAAACTTCTAAGACTTAGAACTCAGAATAGGGTTAACATTGAGGCTTGGCAATACCTTCCCAGAGTATGTTTTTGGTCCTGGATTCATTACTGAAAGTTTCATTTTCCTTGCCAAACCCCTTTCCAAGATAGTAAAAAGTAGCTAAACTAGCATTTCACCTGTACATTTTTCAGTTAACAGATTATTGAGATTCAAGAAATAGATATAGCCTACATTTAAAATACAAATTTACATTGATTCCAAATATAACATTCACTTCTGTTGTATATTTAGCTTATCTCTCTCCCCTTCCCCCTAGTGGTCAAATATATACCCTAAATTATATTCATGCAATGAATTCTCCATACATGACTCCTTCAAATTCATTTAACAGTACACAAGCAATACAACAAATGTCTATTGAATCACCCCCCCCCCCCATTTAATGGTCAAAGAAATACCCCAAATTATAGCCTATATATATGACTATTAAGGGTAGGGAGATAAGCTTTTTGTTTTTTATATAACTTAGCTAGGAAGAAAGTGAATATATCATTTGATGACTTTTTTGGTAAATTTGAGGCCATTTATACTGCTAACCTAGAAATAAAGTAAATATACTACTTCATGCCTTTTCCTAATATAATAATTGTGTTACTTTGGAAATTCAATTTTAAGCCCTTTATGGGTTTGTCAAGTTGTCAAGAACCAGGGGTCATTCAGCAAAGGTTTTTCGGAAGCGTGCTAATACAAGGAAGAGGAACCATTTCTTCTCCAACCGCATCATAAGCCTCTGGAACGATCTGAGCGAAACGACAGTGAGTTCGCCATCCGTTGACAGTTTCAAAGCCAATCTCGATAAGGAATGGGAAACCAAACTATGGCTCACGCAATGGGATGAAGCTGATGTCCCACGGCCCTATCATCATTAACTGGCGTACACTGGACTCGTCCATATCGCTGGCAAGTGCGATTTAAGGTAATTTAAGGTAATGGGCTTTTAAAGATGATTTCTTTTTCTCTTGTTTTAGTTACCACATATATACTGCTGTTGGTATCACTCTTGTTTAAACCAGCTCACCCATAAATTGGTATGACTAATGAAATCAAGAACCAGAAAACACATGGGATATATATTTGGGTTATATATTTGCACATGAAGAGGGTAGGGGTAAAGTAGGCATTGGTACATTATGCAGGCACCACAAAGAAGTCAAGTTTGGTTAATGCTAATGAAATAAAATTAAATAGGATGAATATATAATAGTTTAGAAACAAATTTGGCCTATATATTTGCACATTAGGGGGGGGGGGGGGTAAAGCATAGCATATGTTAAATACCTAACCTAGGTACCTTGCTCCATCCTAAACCCCCAAAAACAATTGTTTAGATATTGAGAAACAATGCTTTGCCATCAATTTATCTAGCAAATCACCTGTTGTCTGCTAATGAAATAGCAGTTTGACTGGTTTCTTTGATACAGTATATAGCAATGCCCACATAATGCACTAGTACCATAAAGTAAATTTAATCTGCAGTTGAAATTTGATCTAAGGCTACAATTATTTTACATATAATAAAGTAAGGATTGTTGTTTTTAACCTGTTTAGCCAAAAATAAGAGAAAAATGTATCATCTTTGAGGGTACAGACTTTACTTGGAATGTGAAAATGACCAATAAAACATGCATAAAATTCAAGGTATGTAAAATAGAATATTGAATGAAGTTCTATTAACAAGAATGAAGTTCAAAATTTGTTTTTGAAGAAGAAAAAACCACGAATATTGCTTCAGACAACAAATAATAAACCCATATTATTAAAATAAAAAAATTCCCAAGCACAAGTGACTCTAACAAATGTGGGGGGGGGTATAAGCCTAGATAAGGAAACATGTTAAGACAAAATTGTACTTCATAATATGCAGGTTAACTGTAGCTAACATATATATATATATATATATATATATATATATATATATATATATATATATATATATAGGCCAAGATATATGTTTCCAATGCATTCTGCCACCCATTACTTGTTTGTTTGTTTTTGTTCTTGTTTCATCACAATTTACAGGCACACAGGTTGAAACAAGAGAGATGCATTCAGGGAATAGATAGGAAATATAAAATTTAGGCTATATATTTGCACATTAGTTGGTAAAATATTGGAGGGCTACATGTAAGATGTGTTAGCTACAATTATTCTGCATATTATGAATTATTTTCTTAACATGTTTCCTTCTCTACAGGTCCTTCTCTAGGCAAATATCACTGGAAAGGCAGTTGCACCATTTTTATCTGTGGGAATTTCTGTTTGGTTGTAGTTAAGACTTTCATATATATTTTAATTTCTATTCATTTTGGGTTTGGTTTATTCATTCATTACAATATCTGTTTGATTTATGGAAGGAAACATTCAAAGGAAATTAAATAAACAGCAGTTTTTTCAACCAAAAGTAAAGAGAAACATTAAAACTTAAAACAAACAAAAATTCTTTTGTATGTGAAAGAATTAGGTATTCTTTTGAATACCTTGCTTTTTACTCTTTCAGTGTTTTGCTGCTTCAAAAAGCTTCTTATTCTAATTAAATGGGCCTTATGTTTCAGGAGTCATTCTTAGAAGGTTGTGACATAGAGTCAAAGATCATAAGACAAAGAGCAGGGTATTGAGGAGGGGACAGCCTCTTTCATACACAGAATAATTTCTGTTTGTTTAAGTTTTAATGTTGCTTCTTGCTTTCAATTGAAAAAAAACTTGTTGTTTTTGTATTTAATTTCTGATCATTTTTCAAATAAAAATTTGTAAAAACTTGAAACTTTTTGCAATAAAAAACAAACAAAAATTTATTAAAAAACTTTTTGAAAAATAAATTTTCAAAGAAAAGTAAAGGCTATTTTAAAAGATGCATATAGTTTTCAGTAAAGCGTCAATGATGCAGTAGGTTTTAGACTTTTATAGTGAGAGAAGGAGGCAATACCCAAAGGGAGCAATATGGATGGACTCGTTCATATTGCTAGCAAGTACAATTTAAGGTAATTTAATTTGCACTTAATAGCAAATTAAGATCCATATTGCTCCATACTGGATGATGTGGATGACCAAACATCAAATGCATCCCACTGGTACTTCTAGGGAACATCATTCCCTTTGACATCTAGTAACATCTTCATCATTGGATGCTGAGACTGTTGTATCTGAGAGACTCTTCCATTGGTTTACTTCATGGCAGGAGAAAAACTGTTGTTAGTGTCAAGTTTTAAATGCCAAGCTATAAAGTTTTTACTGAAGTTTCCACCATCATTGTAAAATAGAATATTAAAGCATGCAAGAAAGATTCATGTAAAAGTGTAAAAATTCTTTATAGCATGAAAAAAAAGTAGATATAAGTTAAAGTTGCATACAAAGGAACATTTAATTAGGTTATATTTACAAGAATGAGGTTAAAATAAGTATCAAGGGAATCAAAATAAAATCTTTTTTGACCCTTGTGTCTATTCTTGGGACTTTTTTCTTCTTTTTTTGCTATTAACATTTGAAAACCACAGTTTTCTATAAAAAAAAAAAAAAAAAAAAAATGCACAACTCTGAAGTTCTTAGGGAATATCATATTTTTGTCATTGTTGCCATGTTGAAACATGAAAACAAAGAAGCAAAGTGTGTCTATTAAATTTGACTTAGTTTCATCTCCAAAAATTTAACATTACCAGTTTGTTGATTCCCAAAGACAGTTATGCTTTCAAAGGGCCATGTCTCATCCTTGGTTTCTTTTGAATTTGGTTCCTGCTACAACTGAAACAAACTAGCATGTATGTGGACGTTTTTTCTATTATAATTTGAATTCAAATTCTTTTCTAATTTGTCAGTGTATATGGTTGTGCAAGTTTCCATATAACCAATTTAAACAATCAGATTTCGTTTTTGCCATCTTGGTACTTTAAACTTGTACAAGTAGGTGAAAGATGAATGTGTTGGTTTGAAAACATCTCCTTGGCCCCAAGTCAGGCTACAGATCAATTTCTGAAAGGTTTGTTCACCAAGCTCAACAACTTAACAGTAGCTCAAAATCAACTCACTCAAAAAAGCAACAACTCAAAAAAGCTATAATAAAAGGCCCTAAATTACAAGTTTTTGTTGAAAGAGTTTATACCAATTGACCTAGAATATAAATGTAACAAATTTTTAGTCAGCTTTTAGGCTCACTAGTATATTAATAGTTATGACTATTTCTCTTTGCTCACTTGTGTTTTTTGAAAGTAGCCCATTCACAAGGAAATTTTACTGATACTGAGAATTAGGTATCACTAATTTGAGCCCATCATGTTTTTTATGAAATCTTCTAATTAACTGAAAAATTCTGATTGGTTCAAATCAATGCTAGCTAAATCTCAGTTTATAGTAAGATCTCATTGTGAATAGGCCCATGGTTGTCTGTTAACTGTTACATTGTTTTCTTATCTTTATTTTCTGCAGAAGAAAGTAAGATTTAAAATGGCTTGTAGGAATTTCTTGAGATTTTTATGGCTTATAACTATGAAATTGAGCCTCAAGTAGTAGAATAATGTCATCTCAGTTTGAAACTTTAGATTAATAACTAAAAATTCTGGCAAATACTAAAGTTTTTTTTCTTTTTATTATAGCCAATATGGGGAGACGTCCAGCCAGATGGTAAGTTCTTATACTTTTTCCTTAACTTTATCTTTTAAATTTTCTGTTCTTTTTACTTATTTCTGTGATTTTTTTTTATTTTACATAGAACACTTGAAGTTCTTAGATACACTGCATTTGAGCCCTTTTGGGGGGTGGGGCTTAGGTATTAGGCTAAGTTTCAGTGTTTTAGAGCCAGGTCTCTGAAAATAAGTCTTAAGACAAACAATGGCTGGATTTAATAGTAAAATAGGAGAAATGAGCCAAAAAAGGAATAGTTAGCCTGTGGACAAAAAAAGAAACTTGGCAAAAACTTTGAGTTAAGCATCTTCAATGCAGGAAACTTTCAAATTAGAAAAATCATTGTAATACAAAAAAAAACACTTGAACTAAAAATAAAAGTGAAAAACTCAGATAAAAATCTATCAAGTTTGTTGTAGATAATAATTGTGTTCCTTGGCCTACCAATCAAGGTCACTTGGTAAACATAAAGGGATTAAAAAGGCTGGTCCAAGAGAATACACTCCCAGAGATTGCACAGCACTGCCACTTATTTGGCATGTTCAAAGAGAGCTTCTAGTTGATAATTGAAGTTTTTTGTGGTTACCTTTTAGAGTTAGTGTCTGTAGATTGAGTAAAGACGTTTATTCAGAGCAAATTGTTTAAACTTTATTGACTATTTGATTTGGAATTCCTCAACCTAGCTTGTGATTTTTGGGATTTCTGAGGTATATAGGCTTTTTTTTTTTTTTTTTTTTTTTTTTTTTTTTTTTTTTTTTTGCTAGTATATTTTTTTTCTCCTGTTCCTTTCTGCTCATGAAACCTTATGGTGGAGACTATGTTGAAATTGCTTTGGTTATGAATTTATTATTAATAAAAGCATTCTGAACTCAATAATTTGGAGAATTCATAACTCAATGAGTTGCTGAAAACTAGTCTAACTAAAAAAAGAGCTGTATTTGTTACTTAAAGCAAAAATATGCCTAGTCATTGTATTGCATGAAAGGGATCTTTCTTTGAGTTTTCACTTCTGAGCTTTGGCTTTTGGGATTTAATATTTTTGTTTATTTTTCTACCTCTGGTTTCTTTCTATGCTTTCATGTTTGTTTGATTATCTTTTCAGTTTAGGTAGCATTTTTGGATATAATGGGCTATTTTCCTCCTTGTTTTGACCTTAACCCTACTCATGTATGATGCTTGGAATTTGCATCTTTTTTCTCCTTTTATTCATTCCAGACGATTAAGCATGGGGTGTATTTCTTTAAAAAAAAAATTACAAATAAACAGTATATATTCTCATTTACTTTTCTTTCCTGTGCAAGGATATCATCATGGAAATTGACTTTCTTGTTTTACAGTGTAATTTGACATAATATATAATGTAATATGATGTTTAAAAAATAGTTTAAACCTTTATATAATAAAAAATATATAATAAAAAATAGTTTAAACCTTTAATAACTGTGTTGTCTCTGGTGAGGATTATTATTAGTTTTTTTTATATATTTGTTTTTCTTGTACCAAGAGCTTTGAAAGGGAAAATATTTCTAGTATCTTGTTTGGTGACACTTGAAATATTCTGAGTGTTATAATTGTTTTTCTGTCAGGAACTGAGATCAGGCACCTATTACTATACTAATTTTACCATCTAAACAAATTAAATTAATTATTCTTCTTATTACACTTAAAAAATGCGAAGTGTGACCAAATGCTAGATGACGTTTTTTTTTATCAACACTACTGCCAGTTTCCACTCTTGGAAGTTACACATACTCTTTGTTTATAGACTTAACCAATTAATGCAGCGTAAGTAGTCCTTTCAGGCCCCTCATTCTTAGACTCAGTTCAGACTACTAAACTTCCTTTTAGTTGTTTGCCAATAAGAATATTTGTTTCAGTTATCGTTACTGTAAGAACAAGCCTTACCCAAAGAGTCGTTTCTGTCGTGGTGTTCCAGATCCAAAGATCAGGATTTTTGATTTAGGCAGAAAGAAGGCATCAGTTGAAGATTTTCCTTTGTGTGTCCACCTTGTCTCTGGTGAGCTAGAGCAGCTTTCATCTGAGGCCCTCGAAGCTGGCCGTATTTGCGCCAACAAGGTAAATTCTGTCACCAGTCTGTCCCAATAAATTCCAGGGATTTCCCATATTCCACTAAATATTATCTGTGATCCTATCTACAGAAATTCTAAAATAATATGTTGCAATGACTTTTATTCTTGTTAAAAAGTTTGAACAAGAGTTTGTTCATTAAGTTTGTTGCTTAGAACTGCAAAGAATTTGATTGTCACCCATCATATGTATTTATTCGTTGATTATTTGTGAATTGTTCTCTCTCGCCCTCTTTGTCAATTATATAGAATAATTTGTTGGTATAAATAAGCAAAAAGATTTGCCAAATGAAATAAAATCTGTTTTGCGACTGGGGTTTAAAAAACTGTCTTTCTTTTGACCAAGTAAAGCTTGGTACTTCGGCACTATATGTATGTATATGTATGTATGTATATATGTATATATGTATGTATATGTATGTATTTGTCATGAAATGTCATGACAAATTCAGAAGCCATATTGACCAGCCATTACAAAATATGAAATGAAAGAAACGAAGATGGGGATTGGGGTTTTTTCATGCCAATAAAAACGCTAAACAAAACAAGATGAATATTTTGGCAAGACAACCGCTTCGCTTCTTTAGCGCAAAAAGAGAAAGTTTTAAGGAAACACGCTCAGATTTTTTGAGTGAAAATGTAAACGAAATAAGCCGGATTGAAACAAGGTGATAAAAACAAACAGTGCTAAAAAAACAACAATAGATTAAATCAAAACTAACTGAATTAGAAATTTTAAAGCCAAATTACTTGTTTTTCAAAAGCCAGCCAGTCACTAAAGCAATTGACTGAATTGATGAAGATTCTTTATCACATGCAAGTACATATTTTGGATTCGGGGGTGTTTTTTTTTTCTGGGGTGTTTTACACACAAAAAACTTCAGTAACTGCATCAAAGATTTATTTATATGTATTTTGGTTAAGTTTTTATACTCATAGACTCATTTATTTTACAACCAACTATCATAGCCATGGCCGAAACCGTGACTAAATGGCGCTGTTTAGTACATTGCATAAGACTGGTCTATGGCGGTTTAAATAACTGACAAAAAAAGGCACGAATGAATTGCTGTGATGGGTTGTTCGACACTTTGGCGGCACTAGTTGGTTTTTATGGCGGGTGTTGGCGGTTAAATGCGCAGGTGGGGGAAGCAACGAACGGTGTTGTCAGATAAAAAATCAGTCTGAAAAAAAAAGTCAGGGTGGGGTGGTGGTTCAAACCTGGTAAACTTCTCCCCTGGATAGAGCCTTGATCACATGTTGCCTAACTTTAATCAATGCTTCTGATGCACTAGATCTTTTGGTTCCGAGTGGTTGGTGGGACGTGTCATATTGTGAATGTGAAATTGATATAGGGTTTATCTCAAGTATGAATAGATTGTCACCTTCGCGCTTTAAGAAAACAAACACAAGTCTTTTATTTTAATATTTTCTTCATCTCTGTTTTCCTTTTTCTCTTGCTTTTTCCCTTTGCTTGTATGCCCTATTATTTGTCTTTTTATTGCAGTATTTGGTAAAGAACTGCGGTAAAGATGCTTTCCACATTAGAATAAGAGTACATCCTTTCCATGTGACCCGGATCAATAAAATGTTGTCCTGTGCTGGAGCCGATAGGTAAGCTTTAATTATTTTTACTACCCCAGGGACTTGTCCCTAAAGTATGCTTTTCCAGCACCAGTAATAAATTGTGCATTCCATGAAGACATAATTGGCTTTGCTTTCCATATTAGACTCGGATAAGTAAAAGGTTGTCCGTCCTTAGGGTAGGCAATTTCAACAACCAATAATAAATTGAACATTCCACAAAGATTTAATGTGCTTTAAATAAAAACTTATCCCATATTAAATAAAGTTCGTCATATAAGAATAAGAGTATTTTCTTTCCAATGAAATGTTACCGTCTCCTTCATCCAATAGCTTTAATTCTTTCTGCTGCCCTAAGGATTTGTCACTGGGGTATGATTTTCCATCAACCAATTTAGAATCTTACATTCCAACATTGTGATGTGCTTTCCTTATTAGAATAAGGGTACATCTTTTCCAAGAGACTTGGATCAAAATTTGCTCTCTGTTGCTCCTTATAGCTTTAATTCTGTCTGCTACCCCACCAATTCGTCCCTGGTGTATGCTTTTTCAACAATCAATAATAAATTTTGCATTGCAACGACATCGGATATGTTTTCATATTAGAGTAAGAAGACATTCTTTCATGTCTCTCGTATCAAAAGTTCTCTGCTGCTGCATTTGATAGCTTTAATTTTTTCTGGTACCCCGAAGTATTCGTCCCTGAGGTATGCTTTTCTATCAACCAATAATAAATCATACATTGTAACAGCATGGGATATGCTTTCCATTTTAGGAGAAGAATACATCCTTTCCAGGTAATAAAGTTCCTTTGTTTGTACTGTATTTTCTCTGTTTTTAATCGCCTATTTTTGAAGTAATATCTCTTTTGGAGATAAATCTTTGTGTATATTCTGTGTACTGCCTATTTTCTCTTTAATTCACGTGTTTTTCATGGTTAGGTCCCTCTTTAGACAAAGTCTTGTGTAAGATAAGATTTATGTATAATGAAAGACTTACAATAATGTAATATACTAATTCCCTCCAAGGGTTCCTTGGCCTGTAAAGGGGAGGGGGAGACATACGAGCCACTTACTCGAAGAAAGAAAAAAAGGATACAAGAATTAAGATTACGTCAATTATATAAATTAAATGATCAAATGAATTCTGAGAAAAAAGACAACAATTAATTTCTAAGAAGCCAAAAAAAGATTTAAAATTTTATTTGAAGAAACTAAGAGTGGCACATTCAAGCCGACTCAGGCATCCAAGTCCATACAATGTGACTCGTCGCTACAGGATTGAATTTTGACCTTACAGAAAGAGTAGAAGGAATTTAGCATGATTTTTTGCATTAAAAAGATGATAATTATTTTGATCCAAGGTAAAAGGTGGCGGAATATTTAGGAGTTGGGGGGAGGATTTGGGGGAGGGGGGTCACCATGAAGCTGAGAAAAACTGAAACATGCACATGAAAGAATATAAATCCCCCCTCCCCGAATGAGTTTGTGTGTTTGTTTTTTTTACCTTAGAAAGCTGTTTTAAAAGAGAAGAACTAGTTTTCAGGTAAGAACCATCAGGCAGTAAAAGAGGACTTTAGAAAACTGATCGAGAAAAAGTATATATAAGCATCCTCAAAATACCGAGACTCCTGCTTATCTTCATTTTAATCAAATCAATGGGACCCTTGAAAGACAGGTTTCATCAATAGGAATACCCCAAAATCGAATATACCGATCTTTAGCTCATCTAATGGTCCCATTTGACTGGTCAATGTCAGGTAACGAAAAAATGTCTTAGAGCGTGTGTGCATTGTGTACATTTTCTGGTTGATTGGGTGCCTCTCCAATAGAAAACCCTCTGTATATACATAGTTGTAGTAATAGAAATTTTTATGTACAACAAAACAATTCCAAAGTGTGATCAAGATATAAGCAAAACTCGACTCAATCAAAACAAAGCGATTACCGCAAAACTGAACAAACGTATTTCGCTAACTGCATTGATAGACGAGGGAGAAGAGCTTTCTTGAATTATCAAGGACAGTCAAGATGAAATATGTTTATTTGAATTTTTTCACTGGGAACTATCTCATATCTTGAAAGGAATCCAGTGTAAAATGAAACACCTCCACATACAGTTTTGGTAGTATTGAGCCTCAAATTTAAGAAAAATCAAACTGGCTCCATTAGACTCTTTACTTCATTAGAGAGGAGTTGCTTGTCACTGTCCTTGAATAGCCACGAAACCTTATTTTTTGAAATAAAAAATTACTGTCCCTTCTGTTTTTTTGGGTAGCATAAAATATTGCGTATGCATGTCTACCGTCGCAGAGAAGGAATAGGTGAGGCGGGAAATCTTGATTATTACCTGGAAACTTCTCGGGGGAGGGGTTGAAAAGTCCTACCAGGAGCTTAGTTTTCAGTTTTCATAAACCTTTCAAAAAAAAAAACAAAGTGAGTGAATTATCAGCTTAAAATTATATGACATCAAACTAGAAGGTTTAGCTTATCAAGCTACATCTAAAACTTTTTCTTCAGCTACATTTAAACCAGAAGGTATATTTATCTTAGGAATTCTACTACTTGTTGATGTTTGATTTTTTAGGGACAGAAAGTCTTGTCAAATCTAGCTAACTAGTTTCGCTTATGTGCTGTCACGGTTCGACGTGGCAACACAAACGAAAATGAGGTACTACCCAAAGAACTTAATGTTTTGGAACAACCATAGGATTAATCTTAAAAATTCGGTTATCAGTGGTATGAATGGGGCCAGAGAGGGGGGGGGGTGTTTTTATTTTAATGTCCTTAGTTCTTTAACTGATCAAATAAACAAAAAGGAAAAGACTTAGGAAAACTGCTCCATCAAAAACAAGTCTTATCCAAAGAGTTGTTTCTGTCGTGGTGATCCCGATCAAAAGATCGGGATTATTTATTTAGGCAGAAGAAGGCATCAGTTGAAGATTTCCCTTTATATGTCCCACCTTATCTCTGGTAATTTACGTCTGAGCCTTCGAGGCTGGTCGTATTTGCGCCAA